>NC_061106.1:22045830-22074514 GCF_015104395.2 Macrobrachium nipponense
CACTCCTTTACCACTAAAGGAGTCACTCAGAAACAAATTGGGTTTGTTTTTTCTCTCCTGGAACAATATCACCTCTTCCTGGAAGATGCAGTTAAGGAAATTGCATTCAACCTTCAGAAGAAGTCAATGCAAGATCTGGTGGCTCATTCCTTCAAGCATTCCAAAAATTTGCCTGCCTTTACCTCCAACACTACATTTTCATGATCTTCAGAAGTCCCAGTTGACCCTGTCGTTAGATGCCCTCTGTTTGGGGATCAGCCTCAACTGTTATCAACTTCACTTGATAACAGTTCAGTTACATCAGTGGGCCATCGACAACTCAGTTGACCTCACAGTCAGGTACATTCCAGGAATGTAGTGGCCAACAAGCTAAATCGTCGGAGACAGGTCCTAAGAACAGAGTGGTCTCTGTATCAGGAGATAGCAGACAGGCTTTGTCATCTGTGGGGGAGACCAAGGATAGACCTCTTTGTGACAAGGTTCAACAGTAAGCTAGAGGTCTCATATTACTATTGTGTTATAAAGTACAAACAAACTGATCATTGTTTTGGTTTGGAAAAATCATCTGAGGGTGAAAGTAAGTGTATTTTACCATATTTAACTCAATTCAGAGCGATTGTCTTGCTTCAAGTTCACGTAAGTAAATCTCTATAAACTCGCGTTTTGTAGGACAAGGTTATTTCTCGTTATATGAAGTGCTTTTTAGTCTAAATATAACTTAAATATGTCTTGTTGTGAACTAGATATAGCTGTTTTTTTCATTGATAGATGGCATTGGGAGCATGTTTTTTATGTAAAAAAATGAACAGATTCCATTTGCTGTTTTCACCCTATTTCATCATAATACAAGCTTTACATATTTATCTTTTATTGGTGTGAAAACAACAGTAAAACGTTCTTTCATGCCCAGTATTTTTTTATTAAAATACTTTTTTGCCACTATTATTTGCGGTCAAGTTTCATCCAGGTTGCTGTTGCATGATACTTTAGTCATTAGCAGTGCAAACATGTGTTCTCTGATTCAGCTACAACTGCAGCTTAAATTTAGCAATACTATATTTCCTTGCCAATATTTTCTCCATAGTGATTAAAGGTGTAATGTAAAAATATATCAGTCCTATTCTACTTAACGTCATTTGTAACACAACTACGGTAATGTTTTATCGTATGATAGCTGAAATACAAGCAAAACAGTGTTGTTATCCAATTCAGTTTGGTTGTTCCTAGCAGAACAACTGTTTTTATTCAGTTGTTTATGGCTTTAGCATTCAAGCAAGGTTATGGGGTGGGAGACAGGGGCCTGCTTCAAACTGACTTACCAGCTGGGCTGGGATGATTATGTACGTATTTGCCCATTTCTTTCACTTACATACAATTTGCCCCAAATCACTTCTTTTTGTTGGGTTAAAATACCTATCGAGTAACACTTGCTTTTAACAATTTTTTCAGCTCTGTAAAAGTAACTCTGTTCCATAATAAACACACATGCACCGCCTTCAGCTTCTGCATGCCTTCGATTGTTTAAACTCACAAGTAACTTCCTTGTGAAAAGTAAACCCCTCTTTCCTTTTCTTACTTGCATTTTTTAATTATTTGTTTGCAAAATCCTATATTATTTTAAATTCTACCATTTGCCAAGAGTAAATTGATGTGTTGTGGCATAATTAATCTTCTTGCACGTAGGATCCAAGTATAAACACATCAACTCTCTCTCTCTCTCTCTTCTCTCCTTCTTATCCTCTCTCTCTCTCTCTCTATCTCTCTCTCCTTCTCTCTTCTCTCTCTCTCTCTCTCTCTCTCTCAGACACACAATTGGACACACACACACTTACTATCTATTCCTATGATTATCCTTGTAAAATGCAAATAAAATTGATTTTTTTCATCAACCTTTGCCTACTGCAACCATTTCGGTTTCCTCAAGGGTTCCTGGCTCTCCTCCCGCCATTCCAGCCGGTCACACACCATGTTCACCAAACAGTTCGTAAATCATACAAGGAAGCGTTTTTAAAAAATTTTACATAATAGAAAAAATTTAAAAAGGGGGACTTTTTTGATTGGCTGGAACAAATTATCCCAAGTCCCTTTACTTCTTATGGGGATATTTGTTTGATATTTCAAACAAATCGCATTTCGACCAGCCATCTGGAATGGATTAAGTTCTAAGTCTGAGAAATTTATGTATTGAAATTACAGCATTTATGTATTTCTGTAGTAAATTATGTAAAATTTTAAACAAAACAAATATCATTCCCAACATTTTCCCAAAAGCCTTGAAGTGAGGGGGAGATTGAACTGGCCAAATAGTATGTTGCCCATTAGGTTGTTAAATAAAATACATAGCTACAAATGATACTGAAAACTATCTCTCTCTCTCTCTCTCTCTCTCTCATACATATATATATTTTAAGGGTAAAACTTTTTAAAGGGTTAGTTTAACTAATCATTAAACCCGGAACTTACTATAGTAAATAGGTTTTTTTTTTATCATAAACGTTTTTGTACGTAATCACGAAAATGCTAACATGATGTAACAAACCTAGCATTCTGTTTGAGTTATGAGCGTGTCCCGTCAGTCTAAACTACCCATGTGTTTTAGATATGCTCTATATAGTAGTACTAGCCTAAAATATGTACATGTACAGTAAATGTAATTTCATATCATCTTACAGCACAGAAAAATATACGTAAAATGTGCACCCAGTGCATAACAGTATGAGGAGAACGATACACAAAGTTACGCAAGTCAAAGAAAAAAGAAAATGTGAATGTCTGAATTATAAGGGATACTTAAAGAGTAACAGTTGTAGGCTGGAACTTAATTTTGCAGCATAACTTTGAAATTATATTAGGGTGTTCTTGGATGATAGTTGGAGGTATATTTTTGTTTGAACTGTCAAGTTTGGCGATGAACTGTTAAAATAGGCAGTAATAAGCGTTTTATGGGTGTATATAGCATACTTAAAAGTAAAAGTAGTAGGAGAGTACTGTAATTTAAGGTTACTTTGGGCTGTATTTTTGTTTGAAATATTAAATTGTTTTAGTATGATAATTTAAGGTACACTTTTGTTTGAACTATCAAATTAAGCAGTGAAATGTTAAAATAGGCAGTTATATGCATTTTAGCTTAAAGAGTACAAGGTATTTGGCAGTTGTAAGCATTTTTATAGGGAATTTTTGTATATCTGGGGATTTTGCATTTCTGTGCTATGTTCTGGAACCTATTGCTGCTTGAAAATTTTGGAGCACTGTGTTTATGTTCCATAGAGAAATCTGCGAACCTGGAACTGCAAATAGGCTGGGGGGGTTGATGGCAACCTTGGGCTGGAAGAAAGCTAGTACGTCACGGGGTTGAGATTGGGTCACTGGCCACTTCCTCCCTCACCCCTGTGACTGATGCAAAATGCTACCAATTCCTTGCATAAACAATTTTTTATATTTTTTTAATGGTTTCCAGCAGGCACCAGAAGATTTTAACTAATATTAAGACCGCAAGTTTGTTAGCTATGAAAATACAAATTAATTTTAAAATTTGTCATTTTAGTTTGTTGCTAATAGTACATTTATTGAAAGATATTTTGAAATAATTTTGTAGGAAAAAAGTTCAATTCTTTGCATGAAATACAATATTGTGAGATTAGACTGGAATAAAGTATGAAATCATATGTAAATTTACACTCGCCTTTATAGGAAACTAAATGAAATTTACCATAAATAAACAATGTTTGTGTGTTACCATGACAGGCCAACAGGCCAGCGCTAAGATTTTTTTTACAAATAGCTAACAGGCTAACTGCCCATGTATCGTAAGCAATCTTTTGTATATTTGTTCTTATTATAATAAAATATTGAAAACAAGCAGAATTATCAGTCTGCTGTCACAAACGTATGAAAAATTGTACAATACATAGGCAGTTAGCCATTTGCAATATTTCGTATATGAACAACATTTATTTATAGTAAATTTCATTGAGTATCCGTTAAAGGTGAGTGTAAATTTACATACGATTTCATACTTTATTCCAGTAACACAGCTTACTGTAGTAATTATCATTTTATTATTAGCAACAATTTTTGTGCCTATTCATGCTCTCTCCCTCGTCCATATGACCACATTGGAACCAGGGTAGTGTTTTGGTACATTTAAAAATTAAGTGTGCAATATGCCTGCAAATATGGTAAGTGGAAACCCCTTCATTTTGCAAGAATCTGGATTAACCACAAAGCACTACATAGTAGGTCTTTAAATACAAAGAACCATATTATATATTAAGGTTAACTATTAATTCAAATTTATATTCCTGCTTCAGATTCTTTGTGCCAATGAAACGGATGTTGTCCGCCCTCGGACTCTCTCTTATGCTGGTAGAAATGTTAGCTTTGAAAAATCTTGTGGAGGTGTATTAAATTCAACCTTTACTGAACTCTGTGACCGGGTAAGTACAATTACTGTGGTAGAGGTACACTTGGAGCCTATTGTGAATTAGCACAAATTTATGATCAATAAAATTGCAGTCTTCATTCACTATCAGAAAGAAAATATCAGCTAGCTGGCAGAACTGCAAATACCTCATGGATCCCCAGGTCCTAGCTAACAGCTCTCTGATTTTTCATGTTGCTCTTGACTTATTTCACAGGATTTAATTTATTTTATCAAGTAGAAATGTAGCCCCTATCTCCACCCATTTTACTCATGATGAAAAGATAGTATCAGAAATCCTTGAGTTTCCTTAATGAAGATTGCCTTTGCTAGCCATAGTATTTCCACTGCTGTATTTTATCCATATTGGATAGTTGAAAAAGAATAAATATTGAAAGGAGAATGCTGCATCAGCTTGCTCAGGTTTTTCTTTTTCCATTGTTTTGGCCTGTATCATCATGCAGTTAACAAGTTAATGCATTTTTAAAGTCAAGTTTCACTTTTATTCTCTAACAGGTAGTACTTTGAATACTTGTTAACCAGCAGTGTTTTCATTATAGTAAATTCTTCTGTTTCTTGGCCTCAAGTAATTCACAGTTTAGTATATACGTATACGTACTTGGTATTTTGCCATGGAGTCTATTTTTCAGTTTGTTTCTCCAGCCTGAGTGGTAAATGTTTGAGGTTAATCTTAATTAATTTCCTAAAGCTCCATACACTTTTCTAGTTCAGATAGTTTTTTAGGAACCACCCCATCACTTAGTTTTTATCAGTTATTGTTTCTCTTCATAGGTATTCTGATAAGAGAAGTAGTCAAGAGTTTGGGAAGTTTTATCATTTTTAAACAATAAGTATTGCCATAAATATTGTTTCTAAAAGTTGGCATAGTTTGTGGCCATCCACTGATTTTAATTGCTGTTTTAAGTGAAAATAGTATCAGATTAATGATACAATCTTGCTTATTTTTATTTTTTCCTGTACCTGTATTATTGCTTCCTCTTTGCCACATGCATCATAGATACTACTTCATTAAAGTGTTGATAGGAAACCATTTTAGCTGTGCACTTTTTGCCAGGCAGGGGTTAGTTTTCCTAATTATTTAGTTTTCTTAGTTGCTCTTGTCATGCCCGTCAAGTTGGCTGCCTCCCCAGTGAAGCTATATCCTTTGCAAGATGTTTCCATAAGCGTTCCTAGAGGATGAATGCCACTACCTGCACAATTATGAAGTTTACCATGACTGTGCTATTTCAGACTTGACATTACTTGGATTCCCAGAGTATCATCCTTACAAATATACTAGTATTCAATAGAGACTTCAGTTCTTCAATGGATTCTTTTCAGTCAGCATATGATGGAGTTTTTTAGCAGCTATACATAATATCTACCCCACCATCATAGCTTTTATGTTTGTTTTAAAACAAATATAATTTATTTAGAAATTCATGCTGGCTATTAATACCAACACTACTCACATTCCAGTTACACCCTGTTGGGGTGGACTACTATTTATATTTATCAGATTTGGCCACATGTGAATTATGAGTTTAGATGGTACGGATTAGTACTAAGAATTAGAATAGATTGAAAAGTTTTCTTTTTAAAAACATGAGTGATGGAAACATAATACAGGCAGTCCCCAGTTATCAGCAATCCAGTTTTATGGAACTTGTCTTGTGCTGAAAATTGGCGATAAACTGCTTACCAGCGCCGAAAATCCGGATTACTGACCAGCATCACCAGAACAAGCACCAGAAAACCAGATCGCCGTTAACTGATGCCACCAGTAAGTGGGGAATGCCTGTATTATGATATTGAAGGTATGAAAAGTAGAAGATATTTGTTCTAGACATTTAAACAACCATTTTATAATTTTTTTTAGCCTTTAGGTGCTGCTGACTATATCCAGCTGAGCCATGTTTTTCACACTGTTATCATCAGAGACATTCCTGTCTTAAACCAGAAGACCAAGGGTCAAGCTAGACGTTTTATAACTCTCATCGACACGCTATATGATAACAAGGTAATAACAGGTTTAGTTGTCCTAAGATTTTTATTTACTGTGATACTAATCTTTTTTGGGCCTTTTTTGCAGTTTAAGGAAAATTAATTTTGCAATTACTTGTTGGGTATTTATGTGTACGTACTTGGGTGTGCCACATTAAAGTGAAATAGCTTTTCTGACAAGAATCCTATAAATCTAAAATGTATAATTTGATTTAGAAAGATGAATACATTTCATGCTTGTTGTGTCTTGCTTGCTTTTTAAAAAAAATAAGAATTTTTTTCTCCTCTTGCACCTTGCCTACAAGAAATTACTGTTCAATAACTGTTCAGTAAGAAACATATGAGGTGGTAACAGCTTGAGTTTGTACACCGATATGCCAATAAAACATATTACAGTGCCTTGTGCACAAGCTTTGCTTAGTGAAGAGCTGGTCTTTCATTTCCTTTACTGTACATCTGTTGGAACATTTTTCTTAGTGCTATTCAAGCCAATGTGAAGAAGTTTGAAAGATAATGTGATACTGCATTATAGTAAGTTCTCCTCCATTCATACTATTAGAGCTTCAGAGATGGCAAATTGATAGAAAAATGGACAGAGACAATTTCCAACCCCTAGCCTATGCAAGTCTCCCATTGCTGAATAACCACTGGTTCCATGCAACATAAAAGCACCATACAAACAAACAAAAACTATGCAAGTCTACTTGCCTAGCCTGCATATTTACATTACCTATGCTCTGCAAACACACACCGCATAAAACCCACATAATAGGCTTTCATTAACTTTTTTTTTTTTTTTTTTTTTTTTTACTTATAGAATGTCTAAAACTGTATTATGGGAATGATTGCAATTACCTAATATTTCACTTAAAATAACATATTATCAAATTACAGTCAAACTCTGTTTTTGTATGCCTCTCATTTCATGTTTCAGTTATCGTAAACTTTTTTCTATGAAATTTTGTCTGAGTTATACAGTTTCGTCGGTTTTTCGTACACTCCGAAACTCTCCGTCAGGGGCCCAGCGCGGGACTGGGCCCTATTTTGAGCACCTAAACAAAGCATCCCATCTTCTGTTGTGACCCATTCTGCTCATATGTGCGTTGTTTTTGTGCTTTTTCATTCAAGTGCAGCTGCTAAATAAGCCATCATGGACCAAAGAAAGTTCCAAGAGCTAGCCATTGTGTAAAAAGGCAAGAAACACAATAGAATTTAATTAGGAACTCGTAGCAAAGTGTTGGGGAAGTTGCATGCCGATCTCAGTGAGAAAATGCCTACAACAAGCTCTGCTGTTAGTGAAGTTAAGGCCAGCAGAGGCTGGTTTGAAAAATTCAGAAAACAAATGGGCATGTATAATGTGCCTACTTCAGGGATTAAGGAAATGTTTGCAAAGTGGAATGATGCAAGAAATTTTGTGGAGAATTATCATCCCAACAAAGAAGTTGTAATCCATGTCTCCAACTTGTTTAATAACAATGTCATGTTTAATTTTAGGCAAATTTTAAAGAAACGCCAGAAACAAATGTCTGGACAGTTTTGTGCAACGGGGGTCCAGAAACTCAAGCTGGTTTTTCTATTGGCAGTAAAAAGTGAGTGAGTGTAGTAACCTCAGATAGTGCCAGTAAAAATCGAAGAGAAGTAACCCCAGATAGGTCCTTGATACCTGAAGTCCTTCTGGAGAGAGATTCTCCCTCCAAACAATAACCTCTCCTCCTCCCTCTCCCCCTCCCCCCCGTCTTCCATACGCTAAAAAGTGTTTTCCATAAAGTGATGTTAATGTTAATTTATTCATTTCATTAGTCATTTATATTTATTTCTCATTGTTTTCTGTATGTAAAACTGTTTATTCCCTATTTTTTGTTAATATTTTTGGGGTCTGGAATGCATTAAGTATTTATATTATTCCTTATGGGAATTATTGTTTCGGTTTTCGTGGGAGGTTATGGAACGGATTATGTACGAAAACTGAGGTTCCCCTGTACTCAACTACTAAAAGTATTCAAACTGTATCTGATAAATGGTGTAGTGGAATCCAGCTATCTTTGCAGCTAAGCCCCACCTACTGATTACGTCAGCCATTCCTTGAAGCTCATTGGTTAGAAATGGTTTTGAAAAGTTGGTTAATCTGTGGCTTCTTTTTATCTTCATTTATTTTGCAGTAGTTATTTTGCCCAACTAAGATACCTTGTGCATATTATCAAAAGGAAACCGGTACATTATCCCCCAAGGTAAAAATCATAATACGCTTCTTTGTAAAAATTAAAAAAAAACAGGAAAATATGAATGAATACAGATGTTGTGACACAGGGAATATTTGCATTCAAATTGATGCACTTGAATCACTGGACAATGATAATTAACATCTGATATTGTCAGTTTAATAGTCTTAAAATCTATATCATTGGAATCATTTACACATTCAGAGGGATGACAAGCAGTGACTGCACTCTACAAAACCAGAACATACCTTTGTTTAACAAAAAAAGTTACAGTAAAATAAGCTATACAAGTCATATTGGATACAAATTGCTGAGAATTTTCTTAAGGACATTATCTCCTTTTGAAATAGCAGTTTTATAAAAAAAAATGGCGTAGGCCTTCAAGGTCCTGTCTTTTTGTTGTTTACGTAACTTAGTCAGCCGTTTTATTGTACCTTTACCCTTTTATACAGTATTTATTTCCTTGGAAGGATGACGTAGCTATCCCATTACCCAAATTTTGGCTTCTAAATCCTGAGTCTAGAAATGTGATCCATTGTCTAATTACTGTTGTGAGAATGTTAAGAACTGTAAATCCCTTTTACACAGGTGCTCTACTATAGCAGAGTCCACCTAGCACGCTTGTTATTGGCTAGCTCTTGAAGGGGGAATGATGTCACACTAGTCAAATACCAAATGATTACCAGTATGGATTTGACTCCGTTCAGTGATGTCGAGTTTTGTGCACGAATCATGACACCACAGAATTGAGTTCCTGGAGTTGTGAAGCATGCAGTTAATAAAAGATATATAAAGTTATATATTATTATGAAGATCTTGGATCATTTTGTCTGTGCATTTTTTTTTTTTTCATGCACAGCCTAAATACACAAGCATCTTATTTTTTTTTTAATTGGTGTTGGCTTGCATAAGCAAAATGATATAAGACCACATCAATTGAAATGAAGCATAGACTTATGCAGCCAGTTCTGATGTTAGGGTATTAATTTGTCATAATCCTGCATGTCAAATGTTAATATCATTGAAAGACTAGGCCTACACATCAATTTCTTATTTGTTCCTACACAATATACAAACCCTGAGTCCTTTACATGAGGAATTACTTTCAGCGTATACTGGAATACAGCTGTTAAATTCTTGAACAAGGTGGTTAGGAAGTAACTACTGTCTGGTAGGCCATCTTCCAATGAAGACATATATTTGTGAGCTCTTGCTGACTAGCTGTTCATTACGATTTTCCTGGCAGGATCGTTATTTTGAATAAATATGTAAATATTGTTTAATATTAATAATTAATTGACTTTGATAATTAATATGCAAACCCACTTTTTGTGGTGGCCTTGCTAGCCGCCTTTCTGCTTTGCGTTAAGGGTCGGCGACAAGGGTTTGCCAACATCCTTATTACATATTTTTGCCCTTTAATGTTAGGATGAGACATGTATTCATCCGAAATTTACGCTTACGGTTTGGAAATTACCGAGGAGAACATCAGAGGTTTGTCCTTTGTTTCTTCTGGTATTTCCGATTCTTTTTTGTCTTTCACTTGGTGCCCTTGGATGCAAGAGGAGCATCCTTATTTTTTTTTTTCTCAAATCATATTTTCTTTCTTTTACAGGCTAACAGTGGTGATAGTTGATTACAGCAGTAGATGGTTGGATATCTCTTCGTGTTGACTATCCTAATTGTGGAATTGTACCTGTGACTCATAACATGCTGTGATATTGATCTTCGAGTGTGTGTACTGTTCCCCTGGTGGAAATCATATTAATTTGCTGCTGGTATCCTGAAGTTTCGTCACTGGACAAAGCCTTCGCCACTGCTATGTAATTATTAACTCTATTCCTGCTGGTAAATGTACTTCCATTAGAAGTCATGAAGAATTTGGAGAAGTTGAGGAGGAAGAGAGCTCGTAAGTGTCATCATCTTCCTCCTCGGAATTGTCATATTGTTCTTCAACCTCCACTCCTTCAACTTATAAGGCTCCTGCTGAAGAAGGTAGTCTCTCCCAAAAAAAAGTCTCATGGGATTTCTAAGGGTCTGCCTCCTCGAACTGAGGAGGCAGTTGGGTCTTCTGCTGGCTCGCCTGTTCCTTCAGGAACAGGAACCGTCACGCTGTCCCCAGGGCCTAGCATGTCGGGAGTCGTAGAAGCGCAAACTTCGGTTCACACTTCTGCTGCTAGTCCTAGAAGTTCTGCCCCTAAGACTAGTTCCGTGTCAGGCACCCGTTCGTGAGTTTCCCCAAGTGCACGTAAATCTACGGATTCACGTGCATCTAGAGTCGGTGACGCCGAGTCCGTTTACCATCACGACTCGGGCATAGAGTGGAAGACAGGAGTGAGTCGCTCAGGTGACTCACACCTTGCTGATGATCGCTCTCGCAGTGATTGCTGGTCTGGGGGACCGGGCACACAGTGAGACCGGTAGGGCGTACCCTATTAGGTCCTCTTGAGAGGTTTCGGCCTGACAAGGACTTGGACAAACATCAGAGGACGGTATTAGCCCTCTCCAGTCAGGTACACGCTCAACCCCACCCAGACCACGGCCACGTTCGCGTGACCAACCGGTCTGGGTGGCAGTGAACATTTCTCCTGCTGTGCGAGTTTTGTAACCCTCCTCGGGAAAAAGTTTCTCCAGGACAATAACGCTTTCCTAGACTCACTACTCCTGCTGCTAGTTCTGCTAGCAACGCAAGCGAGACTGTCCAGTCTTCCTCACCTCACCTAGTCCCTCTACTTCCTATGGCTACATCAGGAGGGGCGAGGTGAATAGGAAGGATCCTACAGAGTGCTTTCTGTAGGATTCAGCATCGGGGGACTACGTTCCTGGAAGGATCTTAGGGTCCCCATCAGACGTATGACCACATCATTGAGAAAGGATCTTATGTCAAATCTGGAGACTATGTTCTCCCTGGCTTTTTCTGTCCTTTGGATGGATTTCAGTTTGCAGTTTCCTATGGGTTCTTGCATTTTGGGAGCCTCAAGTCCATATTCTGTTGAATTGTACTTGCATGCCAGTCTTAAATGCTCGCGTTTTTATGCCTGTTCCTCCTTGATTTCTAGAGGAGTCGAGGAGGGGTCTCACCCCAACGATCATTTAACAAAATTCTGAGGTCTTGCCAAGCGCTTAAATTCTTTGAAATTTCTAGCACTCTCCAAGTATTTTGGTCTTCTATGATCTGCAATCACGAACGAGACAAGAATTCCCGATAATTGTTACGTCAAATACCCAGGAATTACTGATGCTCAAAATTCTTTGGAATTTCTGGCATTTTTTGGAGCGTTATGGTTTTCTTATAATTTACAAACACTTAGGCGAGACAGACATCCCCGTTAACCTGTTATGAAAAATTTCGGGAGTCTCACTAAGCCATTAAATTCCTTGGAATTTCTGGCGTCCAGAGTGATTTCCAAACGCTCGGGCAACAAAGGATATTGTCAATAAATTATTACAAAAAATCGGGAGTCTCACCGAGCACCTGGATCCCCTTGGGTTTCGCTGGCACTCGCAGAGTGCTTAGCTTCTTCATATTGCCGAGCACCAGGTCTCACCCAATTATTGTCTTACAAGAGTCTGGTTTTCTTGCTGGGCATGGGAAATACCTACAAAATTCTAGCGTTAGCCGAGTGCTCACTATCACGAGGGCTTGGATAGCAAGACAAGCCTTTACCAGTACAGATAAGTTTGCTCGTCAGTCTGGTTTGGAGCTATGCAGAGCTTGGAACTGCATGCAACACCTTCTAGGTGAATGGTCAAGTACTGCCCTCGTGTCTTGGATCTCAGGGTCCGAACACGTAGGACAGCAGACAGAATCACTCTTTATTCTTCATATAGCTTCGGCCTCGAAGGAGAACAGTTAATTGGGAAGAAGTAATAGTTCTTGTTGACAATTACCACTCATAATTATGTAGTGGTGATCTGCTCAGCTCACTTGACTTGGCTGAACCAGACAGCTCTGCCGAGCCGAGTGCTCAGCTCTAATGAACGGACTCTCTGCTCTTGATCGGTGCGGTTCCTTGCCATGACATAGCCCCACCCCCTCCCTTCCCGTGTTGCAAATAGTTTTCTACTTGTATCTGTTGGAAGTAGAGTAGCTTTTAATTAATATAGTAGTTTCAACTCCACGATATATAATGTACATGCAGAAAGTGGGAATGTACACGTATAAGCAAGAGCATGTTCACATACACGCGTGGAGGTGGCCATATTAACTGTAACGCCACTTATACCACAGAAATAAAAGTAAATCTTGTGGTTGTTTAGCCAATGGCAAACAAGATTGATCTTAGGACTGTCTCAGCTTTACACACAACTATCAAACTGCTCTCAATGAATTATATTGAAAATATATTTACAAAAGGGATAACAAATTATATTAGTGTTGAGTAAATTAAAGGCTGTTGTAGCATTTTTATGAAAATGAAGGTATGGTAGGAAGGCATCAGAAGATATTTACAAGTATGAGATGGTCCAAACCAGTCTGTAAGCAGCCATGAATCACTTGGTTTGGGGTCATTCTTGTAGATTACCGTTGGACAAAAGGATGTACTAGATAAAGTCTCTCTCTCTCTCTATCTGTCGTTAGGAGAATATTCCAGTGTAGACTATATTCACAAAGTTCTCGATTATTTTAATTAAAACAAATGCCTAAATTTCAGTTAACAAGAGTGGGCAGATAATTCTTTACACCAGTATTTTATGAATAGATCTATGTTTATTCTTCATTTTGCAATGTTAGGATACCATATGAAAAATTTTCAGTCACTACAAGCACCATAACAGCAGCAACAAAAACATGTATAACCCTAACAAGAACCACAATAAAATGGCTGAATAAGCTACGTAATCTGACAAAAAGACATAAGGTCCTTATAGGCCTACATCATTTTTTTTAATCCTGTTATTTTGAAAAGAGACAATGTCCTTAAGAAAATTCCCAGCAATTTGTATCCAATATGACTTGTACAGTATAGCCTATTGTCCTGTAACTTTTTGTTAAACAAAGGTATGTTTTGGTTTTGTAGAGTGCAGTCACTGCTTGTCATCCCTCCAAAAGTGTAAACAATTCCAATTAAATAGATTGATTGTAAGACTATTAAAATGTAGTAAAATTTCCTGAAATCAACATGATATACAGTGCATAACTCAAGAAAGTTTTTGCATTTAAATTTAGAAAGGCAAACACACTTGACAATATCAGGCGTTACCATTGTCCAGTAATTCTAGTGCACAATTTGAATGCAGACATTCTCTGTCACATCCATGTTCACTTCCGACTTCATTCATATTTTCCTGTTTTTTAAATTTTTAGAGAAGTGTATTATGATTTTATCTCAAGGAATAATGTAACTTTTCCTTTTGATAATCAGCACGATGTATTTAGTTCGGCAAAATTACTATTGCAAAATAAATGAAGATGAAAAGAACCACAGATTAACTAATTTCTCAAAACTCTTTTCCAACCAATCACCTGTAAGGAATGGTTGTGACATAATCAGTAGGCAGGGCTTAGCCTGACAAGCTAAAAATTGGACTCTGCTATACCATAGTAGTTGAGTAATTTGATAAAATATTGATAAAAAAGACAATCACTACACAAGAGCATAATGGAGAAATTTTCCTTTTGTTTCAGGTACGATGGGTCTGTACTAGTGATGTCCCGCACACTGAGAAGTTTTCCAAGGAGAAGAGGGTGCCATTTCAGAGTTTTGTTGATA
Organism: Macrobrachium nipponense; assembly: GCF_015104395.2. NCBI lineage: Eukaryota > Metazoa > Arthropoda > Malacostraca > Decapoda > Palaemonidae > Macrobrachium > Macrobrachium nipponense. The sequence goes on from NC_061106.1 coordinate 22,060,188, forward strand.
AAGACAGGGCCTCATGCTAATGGATGATTTAGGTTTAAAGGAGAAACAAAAGGAAACCAAGACCATCAGTATTTTTACAGGAGAAGAAGAGATGTTTGCCTTTGAACGAACTGTATCCAGGTTAACTCAGATGATGACAAATGATTATTGGCAAGAATATAACAAACAAATGAGATAAATGTTCCTTGGAAATTGTTTCAAGTAAATAGATTTACTTACTATTATATTTCAAATGATATAAAGTACGTATTGTATAGTTGATTATTGTAACTTATTTTTTTGTTGTATATAGTTATGGATTTAAAGATTTTATATGAATGTTTAGTTTTCTTAGACAAATGCATTTTAACCTCTTCAAAATACAAAATTCTTAGTGAGTTAACAAGCTGTACAGAGTGGTAATTTAGTTTTTATTTACTATTGTTACATGCATAGGCTATATATTAAAATACAAACAAAAACAATGTCTCCCTGAGTAGGTCCAATTATTATTATTATTAATAGGTTGTAGTTTTTCCAGACCTCTGAGTCTCAAGTAGACTCTTCTCGGGCGGGCTGGTTCTCAGGGATCAATCCTGAGAAGAAAAAAAAAAAAAAAAAAAAAAAAAAAGAGATTCTTTATTTGAGAAACCCGTCTTATTTAAAAAATTTATGATTTTATTAATTGAAAAAATCCTGCTTTCCGCAAGAATATTTTTCATTTCCGAACTCCGCAGAATAAATAGATCTTTGCTGGGTCCAATTTGGGCACTCTACAAGCAAATGCTGTACTGTCATGGGTGTTTGACATCTGTTACATTTCACTGGGTCAGCATGTGGTGTTGACATCAAGTGACCATGTGAGAAGCTTCTGTGTCCTATACGTAGCCTTGCTAGGATCACCTCTTTTGCTCTTTCCTCCTGTGAGGATGTCCTCCATGCATAGACTTCAGTTTTTATATTTTTAAGTTTATTTGTTGTTGGCACAGAGGCCCATTCTTCTTATTTCCAATCCCTGGTAAATTAAATGTTTTAACTGATTTTACCCAGTCTGACACTGGGGCATCATGAAATTGTTGGAGGGATAGTGCAGGCTAATTTGGCAGGCAGAGTCTGCATATTCATTTCCTTTTATTCCACGTGTGCTGGGATCCAACATATTTCCATTGATATTCCTGATTGGAGGAGTTGATGAATTTTTATTTGAATTTCTGTACTATTTGGTTTCCTGGTTTATACTGTCTTATTGCATCTATAGCGCTACGTGACGTCACTGAATGAAAATAACAGAGACACTTGCTTTTGCCCTCAGATATCATATCTAGAGCCATCTGTATGGCTGTGACTTCAGCAGTAAATACTGATGATATTGAAGGTAGGGCTTTTTTACTTAACATATTTTTCGAATATGCAGATGCTCCTACTCCAACATTATTTTTGGAGCCGTCTGTATATATCATAAATTTGTCGCCTTTTCTTCTAATGTGCTCCAAAGCATGTTGGCGGTACATTTCCGTATTTGTCATTTGTTTTTGAGTAGGTAAGACAGGGAGGTACATATCTTTACTCTATTCAAAATCCATGGTGTGGCAATTCCATTGGTGGGTGAAAAATTGGATTCATATTATGTATGTTCATTATGTATCTAGCTCTTTTTGGGAAAGAGCTAGTACTATTAACTGCTGTTACTTGATTACAGTTTTGGAAGCAGTAAGTTGCAGGAGACGATCCTGCTTGCATTGAAAGACTTTGTATTGTTATTAAATTACGGTGATGTTTTAAGGGCAAAACACCTGCCTCCACCAAAAGTGAGTTGTTGGGGACGATCGGAAAGCTCCTGTGCACAATCGCACGCCTTCATGTGCACTGCATCGAGAGATTTTAATGCAGATTCTGAGGCGGATGAATATATTGGACAGCAGTAATCTATTATGGATAAGACTGTTGCCTTATATATCATTAATAAAATGTCTCGCTTTGCTCCCCAATTAGTGTGTGATAAACTTTTTTAATATGGCAAGGGCTTTGATGCCCTTGGCTTTAATGTATTGATGTGCTCTTTCCAATTTAAATGTTTGATCAAATATTACTCCTAGATACTTGATTTTTGTACACAAAAATTGTATTTCAGTGCTATAAAGATGCAGTTTTTGATTGTTTGGTTCTTCATCCACCTTTTGTCTTTGTAGAAGACGATTGCTTTTGTTTTATCAGTTGAAAATTTAAATCCAACTGAATTTGCCCAACTACATATATTTGAAATGGCAGTACTGAGAACTCTCTGAGCATGTCTCAGCTACTACTCGTATAGTAAATGACAAAGTCATCAACATAAACTGTAAATTTTGTACACCACTTGGTAAATTTATAGTAATGTCATTGATTGCTAAAGCAAACAATGTACAGCTCAAGACACTACCTTGAGGGATTCTTCTTCCAGTTTATAGGTTACTGAGTAGGAATTTTCTACTCTTACTTGAAAAGTTCTGTTTGTTAAGAAGTTCTTAATAAATATTGGTAAGTGGCCTCTTAGTCCCTTGGAGTGGAGTTTTTGCATGATGTTATGTTTCCATGTTGTATCGTATGCTTTTTCTATATCAAAAAATATAGCTACTGTTAATTTTGTTCTTTTGTTCAAGCTTTTTTGATATGATCTTCTAAATGTGTTAAGGGATCTAGGGTTGATCTGCCAGCTATTGAACCAGATTGTGTTGGTGTTAAAATGGATTCTTTGGTTATTACATAGTTAATCGTGCATTAACCATTTTTTCTAAGATTTTGCATAGGCACTTGTTAGAAAGATAACGGTCTATAATTGGAGGATTACTTGCATCCTTTCCTGGTTTGTTTATTGAATAATTATGGCATGTTTCCATTTATCAGGAAAGACACGTTTTAGCCAGATACTATTGTAAAATTTTAATAAATATGATTTTAGCTATAGGAGCTAATTTTTCTATCATTTCAAATGATATTTTATCATATCCTGGTGCAGAGGGATGACAAGAGTTGATGGCATTATCTAGTTCATCCATGTTAAAAATATAGTTATATTCCAGGTCTTCAAGAGTTTCAAAATTGAGTATTATTGTATTTTCTTTTTGTTTTCTGATACTTTGAAAATGTGTATCTAGGCTGGAGTAAGCACTGATGTTTTCAAAATGTTTCCCAATTATGTTTGATATTTCATAAGTATCATGGTATATTTTTCCATTTAAATGTATTGCACTTCTTGGAGGTCTTATATGTTTTCCATTGATTTTCCTTATCTTTTGCCAGACATCCCTTGTGGATGTGTTTGAAGATATGTTTGAGACATATTCCTTCCATGATGCGATTTTTCAGCTATTACCGTTTTCTAAATTTGGCTGTATATTTGTTATATAGTGGTTTAATGTGGTTAATTGTTATGTTTGTTATAACTATTTTGTTTAATATGTTTATACTATAGGGCATTTTGTTGAGTGATTTAAGGCGAGTTTTGAGTCTGTTTAGATTGCGACTCAATATATGTTTTATTTTACTTAATGTTGTTAATGTTGGATTCCACCATGGGACAGGGGATTTTGTGGAATGTGTTTTGGTTTTTGGAATACTTTTATCTGCAGCATTTATTATGAAGTTGAGAAGGATTCAATGTAGTATTGTGATCTTCATTATGGTGGGAATGGTGGTATGTTTCGTGTGTATAGGAAATATTTATCCCAGTTAGCTTTTTGGATATTATATCTTGTAGTGGCAATATTTTGACATTACTTAAGTAGTTCAGAATGATTGGGAAATGGTCACTTGTGTATGAATCGTCTAGGACGTTCCATTCAAATTTCTCCGCTACCATCATTTGAACATAATGCAATGTCAATTGAAGAAAAGGTTAGGTGTATTTGAAAAATATGTTCGGAACTTCGCTTTCATTGAGACAATACAGATTGTGTTTCATTATAGTATTCTCTATGTTGATTCCGGATGTGTTTTTTCCTCCAGTGGGGTTATTAATATCCCATAATGGATTATGTGCATTAAAATCTCCTACTATAAGTAGTGGTTCCTGTATACTTTTGCTAATAAGTTCAGAAAAATCACTGAAATTTGCATTGAAATTGGTTGGTTATATAAATTACAAATAGTAATTTTACTTTTATCAGGCATATACAGTTTAATTGATGTTATTTGATATGGCATAGATGGTATGTGCACAGGTTCATATGTAATGCTATTATGAAACGTATATGGCTGTGCCTAATTTTCCACCGTCAGTTGGTGAATAACAGGCAATTTTATAGTGTTGGATATTTGTAGGGTTACTTCTATATGTTGTAGACATATGCACATTGGGTTGTGGTCTCGTATGATTCTTTGTAATTCACCAGACGTAGTCGGGTTAAGAGACCATTTATATTCCATTGAATGATTTATATTCCATTATTGGGAGGAATTGGTGTTAAATTCTGTAATTGATTGTTGATTTTACTTTATCTCGTAGTTATATGCATTTGAATTTATTTGTGGTTTTTTAATCGTTGTATTTGTATGTTGGTTATTAGATTCTGCAGTTGTTTGTTTTTCATAGTTGAATATTAATAAGTATTTTTGATTTTATAATTTCCTTTTTGTATTTTAAGGATTCAGAACATAATTCGTTCTCATGTTGGTGTGTTAAAGGGCACCTCCTTAATTTGGTAAAATTGTCAATACAATTTCGTACTGTGTCCTCTGTCTTGGTAGTTAGTTGGTTAGAATGTACTTACAAAGCATTCATTACAACCACAAGATGAGGCATGTTTGGTAATGTTAATTATTGGTTCAGAAGTTTTTGGTCTAGCTTTAGAAATGTCTGGTTTTGTAATTCTATTGTTCCTTTTCTGTAGTGATAAGGACTGTTGGTTTGAGGGGTTATTTGTTTTGTTGTTGTTAATGGGATGGGATCTTCGGTCTTGTGGATGGTTGGGGGGTGATAGTTATATTTTGGTTTGGTTTAATGGTATGATTTTCATTAGTATTATTTGATGGAAATTGTAAAGAGTGATCTTTTACTGTCCAGATGTTGGCTGTTTGATTGAGATTGAGGGTAATTGTGTATTTCCACTTGTGATGAGGTTAGTTTTAATATCTTTTTTAAAATGTTCTCCTGGTGTAGTTGGAGTCTCTCTGGATTGATTGTAATTTCAATATTTACTTTTTTTTTCCCTTAGGTGGGGTTCTTTCTAGAATTCTTTTCTTTATGCCAGTTCGATTATCATCATTATTTAATTCTTTCTTCTATTGGAAGTTCTTTTCCATGGATAAACTGAATCATCTATGTTGGTGGTGGTATTGGTTGTTGTAATATCACTTTTATTTTGGGTTTCAGTATTATTGGTATGAAATCCAGTTTCATGTTTATACTATCTTGTTTGTCATTGTGCTGTTTGATGTCTTGATTTTAGTCACATTTGAAAAGGTGGGGGTTTTGGATGGATTGTTAACGCCTCTTACTTTTAGCTCAAGTCTGGCTTCCATGACTGACATTCCTGTCCTATTTATTAACAACTGAAGTTCTGTGTTATATTGGTAAAATGAACACTCCTTAGATTTTGCGTGATGGGCTAGTCCACAATTAATATTTCATTTTAATTGTTTACAGTTCCAATTAGTGGTATGGTCATCTGATGCACAGACTGCACATATAGCTTTATTACGGCATCTTTTGTATGTGTGTCCATACTTGAGCACTGTGTACATTGTAATGGTTTAGGAACAAAGGACGAACTTCTCTATTTGTCCAAGAATTTTTTATTTTAAATGGTAAGTCTTGGCCTGTAAATTTTATTTTGGCAATGTTGATATTTTTACTTTTATCTTTCCTACTTGAAATAGAGATATTTCTAAATCGTGGATATTGTTTATATCTCAATTGTAGGGAGTCTAGCAATAGTTGTTTTGAAGGAAGCTCCTGCTTGCTATTGGGTAGGATGACTGTACCCTGTACATAATTCAATGTTTCATGGCTTGTATTATTACTTTATATTATTTATTTATTCTGTTATACTTAAAAAGGCAGTGGAACTGCTTTTTATTGGTTACTTGGATAAGCCATTCATTGTCCTTGATGTGTCCTGCATTCCATGTCTTGTGTTGGATATATGTTAAGTAATTTGTTTTCTAGCATCGCTGCTGAGATTTTGTTGTCAGCTTTGAGGGGGACTAGAAATCTTGACCAATTATCTGGTCCAAAGAGGTCATCAAAATGTACCAATGTGGGATTAAGTCGGTAATTTTTTGTTTCTTTTGGTCCTTGTTTTATGTATGTTGCTTGTCTATTATGATTTTTATATTTTTCTGTATTGCTGAGAGGGATTATTTGTCTCTAATTCAGAATTATTGTTCATCATATAGGTTCCATTGTTACGATATTGGAGTTTTACCAATTTATTTTTGTTTGTTTCTTTTGTATTTATGCACTCTATTTGGTTTTCTGGCTCTGCTGCTTTACTTGGAAACAGGGTGTTCCTTTGTATCTTTTATAGTACTTTCACTACTTGTGGCAGTACCTAGGAAATTCGGGAGTGACGTGCCAATGGTCATCAACTGTGCCGTAGTTTTTCCATCATGGGGCCCCAGGGGTACTCAAATCATTTATTTCACAGTTTCATAAATTTTGAGTTTACACACACACACACACACAACACACACACACAAAAAAAAAAAAAAAATTCTTGAAAAGATATCATTGGCCCTTCGCGAAGTTAAATTTTCTGCCAAAGGCACAGTGAGAAAGACTCCCAAATGTCCGCATCCCTACCCTACCCAAAAGGGGATGGCATAACATGATTAGTATGGCCCAAGTGTAAGCAGAACCCGCTTGCTAGGACTAAGAGTATTATGTTAATACAATTATCCCCATCCTAATCACATTATGGGGCGGGCAAACTGGATAGAATGCCAAGAGTTCTATTCCTAGAACCAGGCCCCCCCTGGAATCCGTGGTCCAGCTCCACAGAATAGTTCCGCCTGAAAAACAGGTCCGAACATTGTCGGGTAGATGATGGATCTACCACAGTTCTCACTATTTAGCTTCGGATTTAACTCCACGTTAAGCCATGATATGTTTTCTCATTTATTTGCTTTCAAAAATTTTGGCAAAAAATGGAAAGGTCCACATAAGTTACTCGAAAATATATAATGTCATATGGGACTCTTGGGTTCGAACCTGGGAAGAGATTCCTGAGGTTCGAGAGCCCCCTCACCACGTCAAGGTGGTCCCAAAATGAGGGGGGTGGTGAGTAGTCAAGTAGTGAAACTGAATTGTAGGTTGTATAGCACCTTCAAACCCAAGAGACAAGGAATTGCAAAACTACAGTATCATTCGCATCTCTAGCAAAAGTGAATATCCCTTCTTCAATACTTGACTTCCTCTATTTTGATAGACTTCATCTATACTGTTAAGATTATTTTTCAAGAACAATCACCATTGCAGGCAGTCCCTGGATTATGACAGGGTTTCCGTTCTTCAGACATCATGTAAGCCGAAAATCGTCATAAGCGGAACATCGTCGAAAGTTGTCAAAAATCCTAAGAAAACCTTACTTATAATGCTTTGGGTGTATTGAAAACTATGTGAACTGCATTTTTATAGCATTTTTCATAAAGTTGAAATATTGATTAAGTATTTTGCCTTTTTGGACTTATTTCTTGTCGGATCGGCGCCGTAAACCCTAGAACATGCATCATAAACCAGAAAAATAATTTCTGATGAATATATTTGAAAAGCATCATAACCTCGGAACATCGTAAGCCGGACCCATCATAAATATAGAACTGCCTGTATGTATTTGAGACTGTCCAGTCTAATTTCTGAATTCACAAGACCACCAAATCTCAATTTACAGGACTCATTAGAAGGATGTTTCTAATTGAGAGGTGAGGTTAGGAGCAAGATAAAATTAGAGAAATTGGACAGTATGTAGAAAGACACCAAAAAGAATGTATGTACAGTAATGCTGCCAGCCAAACGGACAGCAAAAAAAATCCCTCTACAATGTACAAACCAAGCAGATATAAAGGGAGCAGGTCAAAGACCAGTAGGAAGGCCCAAAATTAAAGCAAAATGGGCATGAATACGACCAGGATCAAATGGGAACTAAAGTAGGTGCAAAACAGACAGAAGAGCAGGGAGAACTCATTTCAGAACCTTTTAAGGCAAAAATGTGGTATCACTACACTGATGATGATGGTGCTTGTTACTACCAAACTAGGTAAAATTTCCAGATACTCATAGGTGGTATAACAGGTTTCCTCTTGAATGAGGTGGATATAAAGCAGGGAACAGTTGAAGGTGGATGGACAAGTAACTAGATGAAAGACTGGCTTAAAAGGAATCAGCAGTAAGCCATCCCCAAAATGAAATTAGAATAGGACAGGAATTGTATTTAGTGTAAATTTTTCAACACCTGTCAAAAAATTTGGAGGAAATTAACCTATTTCATCAATTTCCACTGTCTGGTCTTCATGCAAAGCATTTTTTTTAACAAAGTATGTTGTAAAATGGAATGAAGAATACACTAAAAATTAACATAGGCAAAATAAAATAAAATATCACAATGCAGTAAAAATCAGAAGTACTATAACAAAGACAATAAGGGTGTAACAAATACTACATGCTTAGAAACAAGAGTGTAACAAATAAATGCTAAGGGTAAATGGAACAAGGAATTTTCAGCGTTCAAAATGTAAGAGTCGATGGTAGAGAGAAGAGTAACATCTGAAATTAAAACTAAAATTTAGAGCATGAAAGGTTGGCCAATGAGGTTGCAGGAGACTAAGAGAACAAGGAAAATTAAGGATCTGAAAGCAGTACAGTTGGGGCCAAATGATTGTTTGCAAAAGACACTAGATTTTCCATTGTATTCAAAACATAATGGACTTTGAAGCAGACACTGAGAGGGTAGTTACAAAAAAATGAGTAGCAACATGGGCAAAATGGAGAGATTGCTAGAATGACAGTAAACAAGACCATTAGCAAATAAAAATTTAAAATAGGGTTTATAAGTCTGCCCTTCTATGCAGCAAAGACATGGGTGTTCACCAGAAGCCAGAAGGTGGAGAATTTTGAAGATCTGTGATGACAAAATAAAGATCTCTGTGGTTTTTCCTCAGTGGCTATCAAAATTTATCTAAAATTCTTATGATACACTGCCACTGTCTTCACTCAAAAGCCTGTTATGACAGACAGCTATACAGTAAAAACAATACAAAAGTCATATACTGTATAGTACAGAAAAATTTATTATATTCTATACATCTGATTTCAAGTAAATGAAATACAGAAATACAAAAAATGACGGCTTGACAATTTACAAATAATTGGAGAAAAAGACAACCCAATATGTGACTTAAATCATTAAAGTTGTTACAGCTGCATGTAATATGAAAGCATTCCTGGTTAAATTACAAAAAAAGATTTGCCCACATTAACTACAGCAAAAATATATCCCTTTCATAGCAAATTATTTTATATTTGTTACATATAAAAACCTATTACATTTACTAGTAACACAAAATATGAACTGATAGTTTTGAAAGGCAGAGAAGATATTTCCCAGATTGGGGAGACCCCTCTCCTAAGAGAGTACACTCATTTCTGTTTCTGCCTGCATTCCAAAAGCACAGTATGTTCTAACTGAAGGAGCTAGAAGAAGGGTACCTCCATTTATACAGTTATATTTTGAAATAAAGATGTTTCAGATGTTTCAATTCTCTTATATAAAAATATTAATTATCTTTTTCCTAAAATTTTCATCGTGTACATTTATCATATCAGACTGGTAATTATCTAATTATTTTGTACTTAATGGTTGGTGTAGACCTGTATTTTCTACTCCACATATTTCCTATGAAGTACACAGAAATGCATAGGAACTTAACAGTTAGGCTATTATTTTGCCTTCCATCATGCTAAATCTAAGTAGATTGAACAGGTGATCAGGAGTCTGCTCCTCATGGCAGTCAAACAAATATGCTGAAAAAAAATCCTCCATGCTTTCAGTGATACTTGCAGAATTGTGATTCCTTCTAAAGGAATCAGCATGAATGTTCTTGAATGGCACAAATCCAAGAACCAACACAATCTCTCTCCTTGCCCCAAATTTGATGCCTGGTACTGCTCATGTAAACTTTTAGGCCAAGGTTTTTCATCATCTTCAAATGTGTTTAACTACGATAGTGTTGTATTACATGATTATTATTCCCTCAATCTGAGATGCATTTAAAATTAACATTGTTGTCTAAAACTAACCCCAACTTGTACTATTCTCGGAGATATTAAATTTCTGACACACTCCTTGTAAGCTCCATTCTTTGGTGGACATCATAACATAACCTGAATCTGGAGGTACCAGAGGAAATCTAATCTACATCATCACTTGCTCTCAAAATATGAAGTATCCTTCCTATGTAATACATGGTCCCTCTCTATGTCTAGACTACCAGATTTTGGTGATACACCCTTAGTACCTTCCTACCACTCACCTGGCAGCCTTATTTCTTAAGACAGATCTAGTGATGATGGAGAACAGCTACATGACATGAGACTCCTGAACTGTTCTGGAAATTCATGAGTTAGTTGATCAGGCTCTTCATTCCTGGTTGTAATAATTATACTTGTGATCATTAAATCAATCTTGAGTATGGTTTACCCAGGTAATGAGATGGGATAAGAAAAAGGTCATTCAGAAACGTAATAATTATGGAAGCAGCAAGACAAAAACTACTGAAAGGCCAAGAAATTTAGTAAAAAGGATAGATGAAGACCTTCCCTAGATAGGATATTTTGCAGAGACGGCACAGAACACAAGAGAGTGGAGAGCACTCATTTAACTTCTAACTCTAAAGGAGAAAAGCTGACATATACAAATTTATAATGATGATAACTAGCGTAAAGGATAGTAAAATCAGCCACTAAATAAGCCTGAACAGCATCTGAAGTTATCCTGATGAATACCAAAAGTGCAGTAGTAGTAGACTGAAGCCATGAGCCTGAAATTGATACATGGAGCCTTTCCATGAGAACCTCCAGTGCGGTATTTGGAAGAAATTTGGCACAAAGGTTATTAAGAAACCCACTACATTATGAACATCATGGAGACCTTTAGTGGTTACATATCTTGACTGACCCCCATTACTATCCAAAAAAGTTTACTTCCCAAATTTGCTGAAAAATCTTAAGCTGTTCACAAACCTCTAGCCCAAGGAACCACCTGTTGCAATATTCTCACTTCACATATATAGTATTGCAAATTTTTCCGGACTGATAATTATCATTGTCAATATCAAAGATGATACTGAAAGGGTTAGAAATCTATAAAAAAATAAATGAAAAAGTATACTCTCTACCGAGATGGTACAGTACATACAGCTCATGGGTCCTCATTCTTATGCCCTCTTTTTTCTACAGATATCCATCCACATTTGGACCAAAAAGTGTTGGAAAAAACCTCTTATAAGAACTATTGATTGGTCAAACCAACAGCCAATACAATATGATTTACCCTACTCAATTCAAGAACAAATTCTGACTAAAACTATACAGGCAGTCCCCGGGGGGTTACATTAGGTTCGGGTTATGTCATTCCACCTTAATGGCACTAGCCTCAACAGCGCTGTTAACCCAATTTTTTCGGTGCCGTAAGTGGATTTAACGGCGCTGTTACCCACACTTATGGCACCGGCACTGTAAGTGTTATTTATTCCCGTTATAATTATGATGCTTTGTGTACTGCAATTTTCAGCTTACAGGCGCCAGGGACGAAATCCCTGCCGTAAACCGGGACTGCCTTATTTGCTAATAAATCCAAAAAATAAAACAAAACATCACATGCATAACATGACCATTTCTCAATTTGAAACAAATTATTACTGACTTTCACATAATAAAAATTCATGGAAAATTGTGAAAAGATGAAAACTTTCAGTAAGATAGATAAGTTCACAAGTAGAAATGAGTGTTCTTGCAAGTGAAACAGGGGGCTCCCCTCTCTTTTTGCATGTTGTAAGGATTATTCAAAACTTGGTTTGCCTTCTTTCAACATGCATGATGGCACTAGTATACATGCTTGTAACTGACTTATATTCTAATAGTCTTCAAAGTAAAGGCTCCTAAATGAATGCCTCAAGAGCAATCATACAATTCCATCATTAACAAATCTTAAATATCAAGTATTTAAAATTATGTGGCAAATCCTCTGATACTGTTTAACAGGATCTCCTTAAATGCTTCAATCCAGGCTACACAAAACAAAGTTCTACACTCGAACTTTCAGTAACCAATGTAGTTAGAAGTACAATGGCTAATTATGAACACAACTCCTCTACAATAAGAAATTATAAACTGTACCAATAAAACATTTCAATTAAAACAGGAAAATTAAAAGGAAAAATATAAAAATTAATCAAGTGAATGGAGACTAACCTATATTCCTGTAAGCGATTAATTGCAAGAAATAACATACAAAGTAGGAACTAAAATATCGCACATGAAACAAAGATAGCATATATGCTTTTTTATATAAAAGTATTCCTATACAGTGCTAAATATTCAAGGTATATTACATAGTATCTTGTTCTCCCTCCAGTTGAAAAATATTTTCACATCTTTTCATTAGTAATTTAGACATACACTTTGAGAGCCAAAAAACAGAGCATGTTATCAAATCTAGAAATTTAAAATCTTATTTCATACAAACATACTGACTAAATTAGAGCACAAGCTCCACTTGCAACAGCTTCCCACGAGCAGCACATATGTACCTGGAAACTATCTTGAAAGCATTTGTAATTAACTTATTTTCCATTCCTAACACTAGAATACATTTATAAAAGGCAATGGTAATTATGAAACATCATTACAGATTTCCTGTGACAACTGTCAACTCATAAAAATCAATAAACTGTATACATATTCTATATTAACAAGGGGATAGGATGAAATGAACAATAGTTTACCATATATCTTTAAATCCTTATGTACATCACTTCCGGTTAGGCGTGAGCTTTACTCCATGCTGAAAAATAAGTTATCAGTGTAAATTCAAAATGAGGTATATGCAAAACAATTTCAATAATTGGGTGTTACTCCTCAATAATTAATATTAACCAATAATAACACTAGGGTTTCTTTTTTTCTTTGGCAGGGGAGGACGCCTATCGGTGCAAAATACAAAATTTCTCTGGTCATTTCCACAATATGCAACTAATGGCATTACCAATTTTAGCATATGAATCCATATAAATATATCCAAATTAATATGGGAATAAACATAAAAAATAAAATATCATAACCTACATAATAAACAGTCTAAACACATGTGAACAATTTCAAAAGAATCACTATAACATGCTGTCTAAAGTTATTTTCCAAAAGCAAGCAGCCTTGCAAATACGAACAAAATCACTAATGATTACTTAATTATTTATAACACATATCTACCTAAAATCTAATGAGTTAACATTGACTTCTATTTTTATACCTTAATAAAAGAAAGTTTCCTTATCGTGTGTTTACATACTTTGTGTGCAAGAAATGGAACAATATGCTCTCTTACATCATCAAAAAGACTTAGTGCTGTGAACGCTGTATCTGTTCCTTAAGCTGAATGATGGAAGAGCGTTGTTTGGTGGGAGCATTTGTATCTGCTCATCAGAAAGCTGCAACACTTGCATAATTAAATTAGCCTGTGTAAAGAGAAAATTTTACCAATGGCAATTACCACCAAAAAAAAAAAAAAACTGACATTTACAACATTCATATTTATTGTCAAACAGCAAAACTCCTACTTAAAACAAATCACATGATTAGTACTACTAGAATAAATAATATAGTGAGGAAAATATCAGCCTGAGAACAAGGAGACATAAAGGCAGAGAGCACAATAAGACCTGGAGGAGACTGGTGAGATATCACTTGGATTATGAAGTCACACAAAAGAATGCATGTAGATGCGAACAGTTTAATTTTCCCATACTCTGTTTTTCATATTCGAAGTTCATTACATTAACTACAATCCATTCTGTAAATTTCTACTTCATTCAATTTTAGCCGCTATTAATGATTAACTCTTAAACCTTGGTTAAAAAAATTTCATACAACCCTGGTATAAACGCAACATTGGTTTATTTAAGAGCTTTTGGTGTGCAGTTTTGTAAATGTACAAGTCTACTCATCACCGGAGTAACTTGTAGCTTGTACGAACTAAAAATTCTAATGAAGGCATTATTCATAAAGGATAACATGAAAATAAACCTGAATGTAGCAGTATGACAGTTATGAAATATAAGAGCTCACAGGAGAGGTGAAAGGGAAGATCGATCATACA
>NC_061106.1:22075014-22145319 GCF_015104395.2 Macrobrachium nipponense
CACTCCTTTACCACTAAAGGAGTCACTCAGAAACAAATTGGGTTTGTTTTTTTCTCCCCTGGAACAATATCACCTCTTCCTGGAAGATGCAGTTAAGGAAATTGCATTCAACCTTCAGAAGAAGTCAGTGCAAGATCTAGTGGCTCCCTTCCTTCAAGCATTCCAAAAATTTGCCTGCCTTTACCTCCAACACTGCATTTTCATGATCTCAGAAGTCCCTGTTGACCCTGTCGTTAGATGCCCTCTGTTTGGGGATCAGCCTCAACTGTTATCAACTTCACTTGATAACAGTTCAATTACATCAGTGGGCCATCGACAACTCAGTTGACCTCACAGTCAGGTACATTCCAGGAAAGTAGTGGCCAAAAAGCAAGCTAATGTCGGAGACAGGTCCGAAGAACAGAGTGGTCTCTGTATCAGGAGATAGCAGACAGGCTTTGTCATCTGTGGGGGAGACCAAGATAGACCTCTTTGTGACAAGGTTCAACAGTAAGCTAGAGGTCTCATATTACTATTTGTGTTATAAAGTAACAAACAAACCGATCATTGTTTTTGGTTTGGAAAAATCATCTGACGGTGAAGTAAGTGTATTTTGTACCATATTTACTCAATTCAGAGCGATTGTCTTGCTTCAAGTTCACGTAAGTAAATCTCTATAAACTCACGTTTTGTAGGACAAGGTTATTTCTCATTATATAAGTAAAGTGCTTTTTAGTCTAAATATGAACTTTAAATATGTCTTGTTGTGAACTAGATATAGCTGTTTTTTTTCATTGATACATGGCATTGGGAGCATGTTTTTTATGTAAAAAATGAACAGATTCCATTTGCTGTTTTTCACCCTATTTCATCATAATACAAGCTTTACATATTTATCTTTTATTGGTGTTGAAAAACAACGTAACGTAAAAAACGTTTCTTTCTGCCCAGTATATTATTAAAATACTTTTTTGCCACATTATTTGCGGTTCAAGTTTCATCCAGGTTGCTGTTGCATGATACTTTAGTCATTAGCAGTGCAAACATGTGTTCTCTGATTCAGCTACAACTGCAGCTTAAATTTAGCAATACTATATTTTCCTTGCCAATATTTTGCTCCATAGTGATTAAAGGTGTAATGTAAAAATATATCAGTCCTATTCTACTTAACGTCATTTGTAACATAACTACGGTAATGTTTTACTATCGTATGATAGCTGAAATGCAAGCAAAACAGTGTTGTTATCCAATTCAGTTTGGTTATTCTTAGCAGAACAACTGTTTTTATTCAGTTGTTTATGGCTTTAGCATTCAAGCAATGTTAACAAGGTTATGGGGTGTGGGAGACAGGGGCCTGCTTCAAACTGACTTACAGCTGGGCTGGGATGATTATGTACGTATTGCCCATTTCTTTCACTTACATACAATTTGCCCCCAAACACTTCTTTTTGTTGGGTTTAAAATACCTATCGAGTAACACTTGCTTTTAACAATTTTTCAGCTCTGTAAAAGTAACTCTGTTCCATAATAAACACACTGCACCGACTTCAGCTTCTGCATGCCTTCGATTGTTTGTTAAACTCACAAGTAACTTCCTTGTGAAAAGTAAACCCCTCTTTCCTTTTCTTACTTGCATTTTTTACTTATTTGTTTGCAAAATCCTATATTATTTTAAATTATGCCACTGCCAAGAGTAAATTGATGTGTTGTGGCATAATTAATCTTCTTGCACTTAGGAGCCAAGTATAACACATCAACTCTCTCTCTCTCTACTCTCTCTCTCTCTCTCTCTCTCTCTCTCGCTCTCTCTCTCTCTCTCTCTCTCTCAGACACACAATTGGACACACACACACTCACTATCTATTCCTATGATTATCCTTGTAAAAATGTCAAATGAAATTGATTTTTTTCATCAAACCTTTGCTACTGCAACCATTTCGGTTTCCTCAAGGGTTCCTGGCTCTCCTCCCGCCATTCCAAGGCCGGTCACACACCATGTTCAAACAAACGTTCGTAAATCATACAAGGAAGCGTTTTTAAAAAATTTTTACATAATATTTGAAAAAATTTTTAAAAGGGGGACTTTTTTTGATTGGCTGGAACATGATCCCAAGTCCCTTTACTTCTTATGGGGATATTTGTTTGATATTTCAAACAAATCGCATTTCGACCAGCCATCTGGAATGGATTAAGTTCTAAGTCTGAGAAATTTATGTATTGAAATTACAGCATTTATGTATTTCTGTAGTAAATTATGTAAAATTTTAAACAAAACAAATATCATTCCCAACATTTTCCTAAAGCCTTGAAGTGAGGGGAGATTGAACTGGCCAAATAGTATGTTGCCCATTAGGTTGTTAAATAAAATACATAGCTACAAATGATACTGAAAACTATCTCTCTCTCTCTCTCTCTCTCATACATATATATATTTTAAGGGTAAAACTTTTTAAAGGGTTAGTTTAACTAATCATTACTATAGTAAATAGGTTTTTTTTTTATCATAAACGTTTTTGTACGTAATCACGGAAAATGCTAACATGATGTAACAAAACCTAGCATTCGTTTGAGGGTTTTATGGAGCGTGTCCCGTCAGTCTAAACTACCCATGTGTTTTAGATATGCTCTATACAGTAGTACTAGCCTAAAATATGTACATGTACAGTAAATGTTAATTTCATATCATCTTACAGCACAGAAAAATATACGTAAAATGTGCACCCAGTGCATAACAGTATGAGGAGAACGATACACAAAGTTACGCAAGTCAAAGAAAAAAGAAAATGTGAATGTCTGAATTATAAGGGATACTTAAAGAGTAACAGTTGTAGGCTGGAACTTAATTTTGCAGCATACTTTGAAATTATATTAGGGTGTTCTTGGATGATAGTTTGAGGTATATTTTTTGTTTGAACCTGTCAAGTTTTGGCGATGAACTGTTAAAATAGGCAGTAAATAAGCGTTTTATGGGTGTATATAGCATAACAAAAGTAAAATGTAGGAGATACTTAAAAGTAAAAGTAGTAGAGTACTGTAATTTAAGGTTCTTTGGGCTATTTTTGTTTTGAAATATTAAATTGTTTTAGTATGATAATTTAAGGTACACTTTTGTTTGAACTATCAGATTAAGCAGTGAAATGTTAAAATAGGCAGTTACATGCATTTTAGTTCAAAGAGTACAAGGTATTTGGCAGTTGTAAGCATTTTTGTAGGGGATTTTTGTTTGTTCCGACACGGCATACAAACCTTCGGTCCTTTTACAATAGAAGGTTACTAGCGGCAGCTGGATAGGTCGTAAGCTTTCGAACAAGGGGTTCGGTAGTTAACTGCTTGTCGACAGGCGCGCGCGCAGCGACTGGGAGGTAAACAAATCACTTTTGCTTTCGGCCTCACAGTGGATGGACGTGTGTGTTCGCTCTCTGCCCGCTGCTCGTCGTTTGCTTTCTAGTTTGTTTGTAATTGTGTATGAAAGATTGTAAGTACAGTATTCTCTCTTTTCATATTAATTACGCTGAATTCATTAATGATGGAATCTCCGCGCCTCGCCTACCCAAGGAGACTTTGCCCGGGTACCGAAGGGCGCAAATGTGGGAAATTCAGATCTTTTCCCGAGATAGACCCTCATGTTTTGTGTGCTCGGTGCCGGGGGCGCGAATGCACCCGGGCCGAGCCCTGTGATGTTGTATGGACTGGGTCGGAGAGCGCAGTGGACATTGTATGAGGGCAGGAAGAAGCGAAGGCCTGCAAAGGAGTCGTCGGAAAGCTCTCCCGCGACTCCTTTGGTGACGGACACTTCGTCTTCTTTCCTGCCGCCCGCTCAACTTCCTCGTATCGCGCCTTCCCCTTCGGGGGGGGTGTCTAGGTCCTTCTCCTCTCCCGATGTGTCGAGTGGTGGAGGAGGGCGCTAGATACCCCGACGTAGAGTTGTACTCTGGGTCCTCTATCCGCTCGTCTTCGCGCGAGCGGGTAGAGGATCCGCCTAATCACCCGACTTTTGCCTCCTCAGGTGCGGTTGCCGTGAAGGATGACCTTGGACAGGTGTGGGCGTCGTTGGGACTGCAGGGCGTGCCGAGTGTCCAGGGGCTGCTCTATCATCTCGCTGGCTCCGTGGCGGTTACGCACGCTACGGTAACAACCACCACCACGACCCTGACAACACCTGGCTACGCGTCACGTCCTCACCTGGTGTACACCCGCACGCGGTTCTCTGTAACACCACAACATCGGTGCAGGGGCCAGTCGCCGTAACTCGGGGAGTGTGATTCCGCCACCTGGGTTTGCCGTGCTGCGCGACCGACTTCATTGTGCCCGAAGAGCTCGCCCTGGACCTCCCACCGGTACCGATGACGTCTGTGCCGCTGGTTCGACCAGCTGTATCTGCCGTAACCTGCCGTGACCACTGCTGCTGTTCCTGATCCTGTTCCTGCCGTGTCTGCTGCCGTTCCTGTGATGCCCGCACCTGCTGATGTCGTTCCCGTTCCTGGCGCCGCTGCTCCCGATGCTGGTCTGTTCGGACAGGTACGTCCGGGCCCTGTTGCTTCGGCAACAGCAGCCCCCGGCTCCGTCCTGGATGACAGACCTGACATCGGTCCTGAGGAGGTTGACGAAGAAGAAGAAGAAGAGGAGGAAGGTGTCGTCGTCGTCTTCATCGTCTTCTTCGTCGTCGTCGTCTGCCGCCTCTTCCCCTTCTTCTTCTAAGGCTCCCCCGCCTAAGAAGAAGAAGGTCGCCATCCCCCCCCCCTAAGAAGTCTTCTTCGGGAGCTTCTAAGGGCCCGTCTCGCTCTGGTGAGACGGGTTGGTTCTTCCGCTGGTCGCCCTGCTCCTTCGGAGCAGGACCCGTCCTCTTCTCCCGCAAGGAAGAAGACTACGGGGACCAGAGGGGTGCCGGCTAACACCGGCACTTCCTCACCTGCTGTCAGTGGTTCGGCCACAGCAGCAGGATCCGGCTCGGCCGCGTCGTCGCGAGAGGTACCGAGTGTTTTACGGTCGCCTACCGCGACCGTGCAGCCAGGAACCAGACCTCGAGTCCGCTCAGCGTCAGGTTCACGGCACGGAGCGGAAAGGACTGGTGACAGCCTGCTCACGCGACTCTCACCAGACCAGCTCTCGCTCTCGCGGCGAGCAGCTGGCTACCTGGGCGGACGTGACGGTGCCATGACCGGCCACGGGCTGAGCTGGAAGTCCCCCCACGGTCCCCCCCGTTTCGCCGGCACCATGCCACGGCTGGTATCCAGCGACGTGACTGCGCCGTGAGGATACGCACCGGTCCTCACCGTGACAGTGAGCTCGCCGGTCGCCTGACCGTCACTCTCAACAGAGAGCGATCGGGTACGGCGACCGCACCAGCTCCTCTGACACACGAGACCCGGGGCGCTGTTCTCGGTCCAGCCGTTCTCCACAGCGAGACGGCTCGACTAGGCCTGCAGCTCGATCGCCACCGCGGGTTGACGATCGCCTGCAGTCTTCCAAGCCCGCTGGTTCTGCCAGCGAGCGAGGAGGGAGCGTCAGGTCTGCCTCTCCCATACCTTCAACCTCCTCGGGTTACACCGGGAGGGGCGAGGTATTGAGGAGTGATCGTGAAGGGTGCGCCCTTCAGGATCCCGCCACGTCGTCGTACGTACCAGGCTCGGTTCTCGGACCAGCCAGGTCTTACGCACAGGTGGTTGGAGGAGACCGAGAGGGGGCTGTCGCTGCTCCTCTCCTTGAGGGAGGAGGGTCTCGGGAGGTACTCCTGTTCGAGGGACTGGACGGTCCGACTCCACAGGATGCTATCACGCCCGAGATCCAGAGGAACTTTGCCGAGGTTATTGCGCTGATTCGTCAGCACAACGACCTCGGGGAAGGATCGCCGCTCCCACCACCATCCGAGCCCACGTCCCGGCTCGAGTCGTTCTGGGGCCCGAAGAGGGAACCCAGACCGACGGTGGGTTTGCCGCGGTCAGAGCTGGCTGACTCAGTGCTGGACCAAGTTGAATCGCTCGTCTCTGGACAGGACGGTTCGCTGAAGTCTGGCAGGTCTAGCAAGCTGCTTCCACCTCCTCTGCTACGACAGCGGCGGTTTTACGTGCCATCTGAGGATCCGATGCCGCCCAAACAGGTGAACCCGGAGTTAGCGAGGCTGACTCCGGGTGTGTCTCTGCAACAGCTCCTGTCCGAGAACCTATGGTTCTCGCAGCAAGAGGCACTAGGCCTGGAATCTACCGCCATGGCAGCTTTCCAGGCCGTCTCCTGGCTAGATCTGTGGTCCCTCACAGTATCTAAGGTCGCAGCCAACTCCGGGGGAATTTCTCCCGAAGATGACTCGGCCTTCAGGAGACTTTGCCAGTCTGGGGGAAGAGCCATCTCCTTCCTTGCCCACCAGACGGTGAACCTGTGGGCCAACCTGGTTCTCCGACGAAGGGACGCTGTCCTTACTCGGGTTTCCAGGGCGGGCCGGCGTGAAGCGGCATTGGGACTTCGAAACGGACCTTTACTGGAGTTCCACGTCTCTCTTCCCACGAGAGATGGTGGACGCTGCGGTGGACAGACGGCGCACTGATGACGTGACCGTCTGTTCACCAGGCAGTCTCGAAGGCTTCTGGGCAGCCTCGACTGCGGCCAAGTCTAAGAGCTCGGCTAGCGCCTCCTCGGCTGCTAAGACGGTTGCTGCGTCGAAGCCCCGAGAGTGACTCTGTCTTCTTCGACGTCTGGTAAGGGGGGCCGTAACCAGCCCTCCTCCCAGCCCTCCTCATCCCGTGGAGGCTCTGGGAAGAAGTCGAAGAAAGGGGGGAAACGCTAGGGACGGCGTTCCCCCTCACCTGCTGCCGGAAGTGGGGGGGTGCCTGGCCAGCCATTGGGCAACTTGGCAGCGCTACGGGCGCCGAGACCTGGATAGTAGATGTTCCTGCGGGAAGGGATATCTATTACCCTTCGAATCTCGGCCACCCCTCACCTCCAACCCGGTCCAACAGCAGTCGTACGTGGCCCGGGTCACCGAAGGACGTAGCACTCAGACAGGAGATCAAGACCATGCTGAGCAAGAGAGCTGTAGAGATCGTCACGGATCAGTCACCGGGCTTTTACAGTCGACTCTTCCCTGTGGAAAAGTCTAACGAGGAGGCTGGCGCCCGGTGATAGATCTCTCTCCCCTGAACCGGTTTGTTCGCCAGACCCGGTTCACGATGGAGACGCACGCTCAGTGCTCGACTCCATCAGGAGGGAGAACGATTTCATGCTTTCAGTGGACTTGAAGGATGCGTATTTCCAAATACCCATTCATCAGTCCTCCAGAAAGTACCTCCGCTTCATCCTCGACGGGACGGTGTACCAGTTCAGGGCAACTGTGCTTCGGTCTCTCAACCCGCCCCACAGGTGTTCACGCGAGTGTTCACTCTGGTGTCTGCTTGGGCCCATTCGCACGGGATACGTCTGATGAGGTATCTCGACGATTGGTTGGTCCTGGCGAGCTCCCGCTCGCAGTTGCTACAGGACAGGGATCGGCTTCTCGAGTTCTGTCGCGATCTGGGGATCGTTGTGAACTTCGAGAAGTCCGATCTCGAGCCCAAGCGAGGATGAAGTACCTGGGTATGCTGATCGACACGGTAGCAGGGCGAGTCTTCCCCGCAGACTCGCGGATCAGCAGATTCAGGGAGGCAGCCAACCAGTTCCTGTCCTCGGCAGGAACAGGTAGCTCAGCGATGGCAAGTCGTGATCGGACACCTGTCCGTCACTATCCGAGAAGTTAAGTCCCCTCAACGGTCGTCTTTCACCTGCGGTCTCTTCAGTGGTTAGCTAAAAAAGGAGAGTTGGTCACAGGCGACGGATCCCCAAGGCTTTTTTCCAGTGTCACTGACACAGGAGGTGGGAGGCAGGACCTAGCCTGGTGGCTCGACGACAGGAACCTCTTAAGAGGAGTGCCTCTGCGCACTCCCCCCCCGGACATGCAGCTGGTTCTCAGACGCATCGACCGAGGGATGGGGCGCACACCTGGAGGAGTTTGCTGACTTCAGGAGTGTGGGACGAGAACGACAAGCACCTTCACATCAATGTACTGGAACTCAAGGCAGCGTTCCTCGCTCTCCAAGAGTTTCAGGACCGCTTGATGGGACACTCAGTGGTGTTGATGTGCGACAACACCACGGTGGTGGCTTACGTCAACAAACAGGGGGGCCTAGTGTCCCTCCCGTTGTACCAGTTGACTCGGCAGGTGCACGAGGGGGCGGGCTCAGGCACACTCAATAGAGCTGTCGGCACGCTACATTCCAGGGAAGAGGAATGTAGTAGCAGACACGCTCAGCCGTCGGGATCAGGTGATAGGGACCGAATGGTCTCTACACCAGGACGTGGCGGAAAGGCTCTTCGACCTGTGGGGGCGACCAGTCGTGGATCTGCGCCTACCCGGCACAACAGGAAGCTCCAGGTGTTCTTCTCGCCGTGCCGGACCCATGGGCAGCTGCAGAGGACGCTCTTCAACACCCGTGGGACAACCTCTTCGCCTATGCCTTTCCCCCGTTCAGCCTGATTCGCAAGGTGATCAGTCGAGCGCTGGTCACCCCGAATCTCAGGATGATCCTGGTGGCTCCCAAATGGCCACAGGCCATTTGGTTATCCGGACCTGCTGGCTCTTCTCGCAGGAGAACCGAGAGAGATTCCCCCTTGGCACAACCTCTCTCGCCCAGCCACACGTCGAGCGGTACCACCGAGCAGTCCAGTCCCTACGTCTTCACGGCTGGCTGTTATCCACCATCTCTTGCGAACGAGAGGCTTTTTCTCGTAGCGCAGCAACAGAGATGGCTGGAAACGTCCGTCAGTCCTCTGCAGCTGTGTACCAGGGGAAGTGGGCCGTCTTCTGTGGTTGGTGTCGTAGACGGGGTCTATCTCCTCTCAGAGCCACTCTTCAGCAGGTAGCGGATTTCCTCGTGTTTCTTCGCCGAGAGAAGCTCCTATCAGTCCCCACAGTGAAAGGATACAGAGCCGCCTTGGCGCTCGTCCTGAAACTGAGGGGGTTGGACATCTCGAACTCGTTCGAGATCTCCTTGCTGATGAGGAGCTTCGAGAGGTCTTGCCCACCCAGGGAACTCAGGCCCCCCTGCGTGGACGTGACTCTCGTCCTTAGGAGTCTGACTCGCACACCGTTCGAGCCACTCCGAGAGTCGTCAGACAGGGATCTGACCCTCAAGACCCTCTTCTTGCTGCCCTGGCATCGGCGAAGAGAGTAGGGGAACTTCATGGTCTTTCCTATGATGTACGACACTCCAGGGGATGGGGATCCGTGACGCTCGATTTCGTCCCGAACTTCGTTGCGAAGACTCAGAAACCTTCAGTCCCTGATGACAGGTTCGAGTCATTCACGATTCCCTCCCTATTGGACTTCACCGATAATGATGCGGATGAGATGCTGCTTTGTCCTGTGAGGGCGCTACGGCGCTATCTGAAGAGAACTCGTCACCTCAGGCCTGATGTCGACGCCTCTTCGTTACACCGGGTCACCAAGAAAGAAGTATCCAAGAACACTCTTTCATTCTGGCTGCGTGAGGTCATCAGGAGGGCGTATGAGGCTGATGGTAGTGACGACATCGTACGTCCCGTCCGAGAGCTCACGAAGTCAGAAGTATTGGCCCTCGTTGGCGTTTCGCAAGAACTTCTCCGTGGCGCAGGTCCTGAAGGCAGGGGTCTGGTCTAACCAGACTACCTTTACGTCCTTCTACCTTCGGGATATTGACCCACAGGTCCTTGGACACTTTTTCCTTGGGACCGTGTGGCTGCTCAACAAGTTGTGTAGCTAACCCAGACCCTCGCAGGCTGAACAGCATCGAGTCCTGGTGTGACTGTGTGGATGGATGTGTGAGTGAGTGAGTGACTGGCTCTCTCTTCCCATCTCTTCCTTCCCCTCTACCTGCGGGCAGAGGGCCATGGTCGTCACTACGCTGGATGAGGACGAGATGCAGGTGAGCTATATGACAGAGCCCCATCCTATCCCTTTCACTAGGGATAGGAGCAGAATATCCACCACTTCCTTCTGCAAGGGGGGGGAAGTGGATGCCTACAAGAGTCAAACCCATGACTTTATATTTGCTCCTGTACAGGAACAAGTTCTTGCATTGCTGGTACTAAGAGATGCGCATGCCCCTCTCTTAGTACTCGGTCCAGAGGTCTGACCATTGATCCTGCGGTGCACACCCCGATCAATCGGACAGAGGCTTGGATCCCTCCCTCGCTCTTACGACCAGGGAGGCTTCCAAGGTAGGGCGAACACCAGTCTGTTCACAAAAGACTCAGATTCCACCCACCAAGAAGTGAGTCTTCCTATTGTAAAAGGACCGAAGGTTGTATGCCGTGTCGGAACAAATGACAATTTGTCCAAAATTGCATTTTTCCTAACTATACAAACCTGAGGTCCTTTTACACATAGCCCCACCTCATGCCACCCCTCACTCTGCAGTTTTTGCTTGGGCCAAAGCAAAAGTGATTTGTTTACCTCCCAGTCGCGCGCGCGCGCCTGTCGGACAAGCAGTTAACTACCGAACCCCTTGTTCGAAAGCTTACGACCTATCCAGCTGCCGCTAGTAACCTTCCTATTGTAAAAGGACCTCAGGTTTGTATAGTTAGGAAAAATGCAATTTTGGACAAATTGTCATATTTCTGGGATTTTGCATTTCTGTGCTATGTTCTGGAACCTATTGCTGCTTGAAAATTTTGGAGCACTGTGTATATATGTTCCATAGAGAAATCTGCAAACCTGGAACTGCAAATAGGCTGGGGTTGATGGCAACCTTGGGGTTGAGATTGGGTCACTGGCCTCTTCCTCCCCTCACCCCTGTGACTGATGCAAAATGCTACCAATTCCTTGCATAAACAATTCTTAATGTTTTTTTTAATGGTTTCCAGCAGGCACCAGAAAATTTAACTAATATTAAGACCGCAAGTTTGTTAGCTATGAAAATACAAATTAATTTTAAAATTTGTCATTTTAGTTTGTTGCTAATAGTACATTTATTGAAAGATATTTTGAAATAATTTTGTAGGAAAAAAGTTCAATTCTTTGCATGAAATACAATATTGTGAGATTAGACTGGAATAAAGTATGAAATCATATGTAAATTTACACTCGCCTTTATAGGAAACTAAATGAAATTTACCATAAATAAACAATGTTTGTGTGTTACCATGACAGGCCAACAGGCCAGCGCTAAGATTTTGTTTACAAATAGCTAACAGGCTCACTGCCCATGTATCGTAAGCAATCTTTTGTATATTTGTTCTTATTATAATAAAATATTGAAAACAAGCAGAAATTATCAGTCTGCTGTCCAAACAAAACGTATGAAAAATTGTACAATACCTAGGCAGTTAGCCATTTGCAATATTTCGTATATGACAACATTTATTTATAGTAAATTTTCATTGAGTATCCGTTTAAAGGTGAGTGTAAATTTACATACGATTTCATACTTTATTCCAGTAACACAGCTTACTGTAGTAATTATCATTTTATTATTAGCAACAATTTTTGTGCCTATTCACGCTCTCTCCCCCGTCCATATGACCACATTGGAACCAGGGTAGTGTTTTGGTACATTTAAAAATTAAGTGTGCAATATGCCTGCAAATATGGTAAGTGGAAACCCCTTCATTTTGCAAGAATCTGGATTAACCACAAAGCCAGTACATAGTAGGTCTTTAAATACAAAGAACCATATTATATATTAAGGTTAACTATTAATTCAAATTTATATTCCTGCTTCAGATTCTTTGTGCCAATGAAACGGATGTTGTCCGCCCTCGGACTCTCTCTTATGCTGGTAGAAATGTTAGCTTTGAAAAATCTTGTGGAGGTGTATTGAATTCAACCTTTACTGAACTCTGTGACCGGGTAAGTACAATTACTGTGGTAGAGGTATACTCGGAGCCTATTTGTGATTAGCACAAATTTATGATCAATAAATCGCAGTCTTCATTCACTATCAGAAAGAAAATGTCAGCAGTTTAAAGTCAAGTTTCACTTTTATTCTCTAACAGGTAGTACTTTGAATACTTGTTAACCACCAGTGTTTTCATTATAGTAAATTCTTCTGTTTCTTGGCCTCAAGTAATTCACAGTTTAGTATATACGTATACGTACTTGGTATTTTGCCATGGAGTCTATTTTTCAGTTTGTTTCTCCAGCCTGAGTGGTAAATGTTTGAGGTTAATCTTAATTAATTTCCTAAAGCTCCATACACTTTTCTAGTTCAGATAGTTTTTTAGGAACCACCCCATCACTTAGTTTTTATCAGTTATTGTTTCTCTTCATAGGTATTCTGATAAGAGAAGTAGTCAAGAGTTTGGGAAGTTTTATCATTTTTAAACAATAAGTATTGCCATAAATATTGTTTCTAAAAGTTGGCATAGTTTGTGGCCATCCACTGATTTTAATTGCTGTTTTAAGTGAAAATAGTATCAGATTAATGATACAATCTTGCTTATTTTTATTTTTTCCTGTACCTGTATTATTGCTTCCTCTTTGCCACATGCATCATAGATACTACTTCATTAAAGTGTTGATAGGAAACCATTTTAGCTGTGCACTTTTCGCCAGGCAGGGGTTAGTTTTCCTAATTATTTAGTTTTCTTAGTTGCTCTTGTCATGCCCGTCAAGTTGGCTGCCTCCCCAGTGAAGCTATATCCTTTGCAAGATGTTTTCCATAAAGCGTTCCTATTTGAGGATGAATGCCACTACCTGCACAATTATGAAGTTTACCATGACTGTGCTATTTCAGACTTGACATTACTTGGATTCCCAGAGTATCATCCTTACAAATATACTAGTATTCTATAGAGACTTCAGTTCTTCAATGGATTCTTTTCAGTCTGCATATGATGGAGTTTTTAGCAGCTATACATAATATCTACCCCGCCATCATAGCTTTTATGTTTGTTTTAAAACAAATATAATTTATTTAGAAATTCATGGTGGCTATTAATACCAACACTACTCACATTCCAGTTACACCCTGTTGGGGTGGACTATTTATATTTATCAGATTTGGCCACATGTGAATTATGAGTTTAGATGGTACGGATTAGTACTAAGAATTAGAATAGATTGAAAAGTTTTCTTTTTAAAAACATGAGTGATGGAAACATAATACAGGCAGTCCCCAGTTATCAGCAATCCAGTTTTATGGAACTTGTCTTGTGCTGAAAATTGGCGATAAACTGCTTACCAGCGCCGAAAATCCGGATTACTGACCAGCATCACCAGAACAAGCACCAGAAAACCAGATCGCCGTTAACTGATGCCACCAGTAAGTGGGGAATGCCTGTATTATGATATTGAAGGTATGAAAAGTAGAAGATATTTGTTCTAGACATTTAAACAACCATTTTATAATTTTTTTTAGCCTTTAGGTGCTGCTGACTATATCCAGCTGAGCCATGTTTTTCACACTGTTATCATCAGAGACATTCCTGTCTTAAACCAGAAGGACCAAGGGTCAAGCAAGACGTTTTATAACTCTCATCGACACGCTATATGATAACAAGGTAATAACAGGTTTAGTTGTCCTAAGATTTTTATTTACTGTGATACTAATCTTTTTTGGGCCTTTTTTGCAGTTTAAGGAAAATTAATTTTGCAATTACTTGTTGGGTATTTATGTGTACGTACTTGGGTGTGCCACATTAAAGTGAAATAGCTTTTCTGACAAGAATCCCATAAAAGGGATTTTGACGTAGGAAAAATCTATTTCTGGGCGAGGAAGCCGTGTCGCCCAGTGAAATATGTCTGCTTTAGCACTATTTCTAGTAAAATATTGCTATAATACCAGAGAACTACTAAATTGGACATGTCAGAAGCCTCTGACTCGCTCACCTATATAAAAGGTGTCGGTATAAAACTGGGGCGAGTGTTAAACACTACCACAGCAACCCCTCCAATTAGCCTTTTCCTCATCAAAAGACCCTAAATACGGGGAGCCGACCCATAGGTCACACCTAGCTACCCCGTTGAAGGCGGCTGTGACGTCATACTTATCGATAGCAATGAAGCTTGGTGCACTGCAAGGGAGGGGAAAAAAACCAGGGGGGATTTCACTGGCGACACGGCTTCCTCGCCCAGAAATAGATTTTTCCTACGTCAAAATCCCTTTTCTGGGCTCAGCCGTGTCGCTCCCGTGAAATTGTACCAGAGAAACACCAAGCTACATCACTCTGAAATGAAACAGAATATTAAATTGTATAAACTAACACCATAGATCAAGTGAAATAGCAAAGAGATTTGCTGCGATAGGTAGGATGTAATAAAACTGGCATAATGGAAAATATTCATATGACACAAGGACAGTACTATATTGATGTTGCAAGGAGACACTGACCTCCCTACAGCTATTGCCTGATATTTAAGATCCTCCAAGGACTTAAGGTAAAGCTTTGGAAAACCCAGTGCGACTGCCGACCAGTATATTTCTTCAGATCATCAAAGTTCTATATTTGAAGAAATTTACAGAGTTGTTATAGCCCGAATAGCACGCGCTTTGGGAAAGGACCTGGGCTGACTTCCTTGGTAAAATACAAAAACTGCTGCGTAATGCCCTTTAGGGATATGGTACCACCACCGCCCCACATGAAAAGGAGGGGGGGGGGGGCCTTCGGAAAAAGGGTAGATGTGCTAGATAAATAGTCCTTAGGGGTTTTAACAGTACATAAAGATGGATGTTGCGGAAGCGGAACAACCTTCCAGGGGGATCGCCTTACCAAAGGGTTCTCATTCTTAGCCATAAAATAATTATTTGGTGAAAGCAACACGTAACCCGAGGGAAGGAATTTCTATATGCCCTTGGCCACTAGATAAAGATGACATCTCCGATGTTCTGGCACCTGAAGCCAGACTTAATAAAAACAGTGCCTTACGCAAAAGGGTTTGGCAATCACATTTGAAGTTGTCTGTTTTAGAGTCTAACCTGAGACCATCGTTAAGAAACCATGACACTGACGACGGCCTTTGAATGGGCCGCAGGCGTGCACAAGCCCGTTGGGATTGAGGTGAAATAAGACTCAGTTAGATTTATACCACCAAACCCGAGAAGAAAATCTTTTTCGGAGCTGACTTAGTGGTTGTTATTGTGGCAACTGCCAAGCCTTGTTCGAATAAAGGCCTGAAGAATGTTATAGTCACGTTCATTGTCATTACTTTGACATTGATTTCCTGAGAAATGTAGGCAATTGTTTAACTGCTGAATCATACTGGCGAAGTGTAGATTCTCTTTTGTCTGACTCCAAGAACAGAATGTTCTGTGGATCAATGTCCCCTACCCTCCTACCTGCAAACTTCATGAAATCCATAAAGATAGGGTTTTGTGAAGACCTGAGGAATCGAACACAGTCACCGTTTGAACTTGTTGCGTCAGCCTCAAGCCCGGGAGAGGGTGAGGATGAAGACCTAGTTCTAGGAGAAGGAGAAACCAATTGTTCTTGGGCCAGTAAGGAGCTATGAGAGCCACCTGACCTTTGAAGGATTTCAACTTGTGCAACACCTTCAGGAGAGGGTTCACTGGAGGGAATAAATAAACCTCCCTCCACTGGTTCCAATCTATACTCAGGGCGTCCGTAGCGTATGCTAGAGGGCCCATACTTTGGGCTACGTACAAGGCAGCTTGTGTTTGCCCCTGTAGCGAACATATCTACTTTCAGACCCGGTACTCTCCTACAAACCCTCTCGAAGGATTCCTGGTCCAGTGACCATTCTGGCTCCAGGGGGGACTGACCGGGACAATGCGTCTGCTACTACATTGTGGACTCCTGCCAGATGGGTAGCCGATAGATGCCAGGTGTTCTTGTCAGTTAGAGAAAAAATTGCTATCACCCTGTGGTTCACATGACTTGACTTGGACCACCTCTGTTTTATACCAGAATATAAATAAAAGAACAAATAGTAATATTCGAACGTGCGAACACGGAATGGCTATCGAAAAGTATGACGTCACAGCCGCCTTCAACGGGGTAGCTAGGTGTGACCTATGGGTCGGCTCCCCGATTTTAGGGTACTTTTGATGAGGAAAAGGCTAATTGGAGGGGTTGCTGTGGTAGTGTTTAACACTCGCCCCAGTTTTATACCGACACCTTTTATATAGGTGAGCGAGTTAGAGGCTTCTGACATGTCCAATTTAGCAGTTCTCTGGTATTATAGCAATATTTTACTAGAAATAGTGCTAAAGCAGACATATTTCACGGGAGCGACACGGCTGAGCCCAGAAATCTAAACTGTATAATTTGATTTAGAAAGATGAATACATTTCATGCTTGTTGTGTCTTGCTTGCTTTTTAAAAAAAATAAGAATTTTTTTCTCCTCTTGCACCTTGCCTACAAGAAATTACTGTTCAATAACTGTTCAGTAAGAAACATATGAGGTGGTAACAGCTTGAGTTTGTACACCGATATGCCAATAAAACATATTACAGTGCCTTGTGCACAAGCTTTGCTTAGTGAAGAGCTGGTCTTTCATTTCCTTTACTGTACATCTGTTGGAACATTTTTCTTAGTGCTATTCAAGCCAATGTGAAGAAGTTTGAAAGATAATGTGATACTGCATTATAGTAAGTTCTCCTCCATTCATACTATTAGAGCTTCAGAGATGGCAAATTGATAGAAAAATGGACAGAGACAATTTCCAACCCCTAGCCTATGCAAGTCTCCCATTGCTGAATAACCACTGGTTCCATGCAACATAAAAGCACCATACAAACAAACAAAAACTATGCAAGTCTACTTGCCTAGCCTGCATATTTACATTACCTATGCTCTGCAAACACACACCGCATAAAACCCACATAACAGGCTTTCATTAAATTTTTTTTTTTTTTTTTTTTTGTTTTTTTTTTTTTTTTTTTTTTTTTTTTACTTATAGAATGTCTAAAACTGTATTATGGGAATGATTGCAATTGCCTAATATTTCACTTAAAATAACATATTATCCAATTACAGTCAAACTCTGTTTTTGTACGCCTCTCATTTCATGTTTCAGTTATCGTAAACTTTTTTTCTATGAAATTTTGTCTCGGTTATACATTTCGTCGGTTTTCGTACACTCCGAAACTCTCCGTCAGGGGCCCAGCGCGGGACTGGGCCCTATTTTGAGCACCTAAACAAAGCATCCCATCTTCTGTTGTGACCCATTCTGCTCATATGTGCGTTGTTTTTGTGCTTTTTCATTCAAGTGCAGCTGCTAAATAAGCCATCATGGACCAAAGAAAGTTCCAAGAGCTAGCCATTGTGTAAAAAGGCAAGAAACACAATAGAATTTAATTAGGAACTCGTAGCAAAGTGTAGGGGAAGTTGCATGCCGATCTCAGTGAGAAAATGCCTACAACAAGCTCTGCTGTTAGTGAAGTTAAGGCCAGCAGAGGCTGGTTTGAAAAATTCAGAAAACAAATGGGCATACATAATGTGCCTACTTCAGGGATTAAGGACATGTTTGCAAAGTGGAATGATGCAAGAAATTTTGTGGAGAATTATCATCCCAACTAAGAAATTGTAATCCATGGTCTCCAACACTTGTTTAATAACAATGTCATGTTTAATTTTAGGCAAATTTTAAAGAAACGCCAGAAACAAATGTCTGGACAGTTTTGTGCAACGGGGGTCCAGAAACTTAAGCTGGTTCTATTGCCAGTAAAAAGTGAGGGGGAGTAACCTCAGATAGTGCCAGTAAAAATCGAAGAGAAGTAACCCCAGATAGGTCCTTGATACCTGAAGTCCTTCTGGAGAGAGATTCTCCCTCCAAACAATAACCTCTCCTCCTCCCTCTCCCCTCCTTCCATACGCTAACAAGTGTTTTCCATAAAGGTAAGAGTGATGTTAATGTTAATTTATTCATTTCATTAGTCATTTATATTTATTTCTCATTGTTTTCTGTATGTAAAACTGTTTATTCCCTATTTTTGTTAACCCTTTACTGCTAACTGGACGTATTTTACATCGACATTTTTTGTCTTTTGTGTGCCGACTGGACGTATTTTACGTCGACTTACAAAAGTTTTTTTTAAATAAATTCGCGGAAAATACTTATAGGCCTACCAGCCTAAAACTTTTGAATCACGCGCCTTGAGGGATGCTGGGAGTTCAGGGTCAAGGTGTTGTTTTTTGTTTACAATCGTTACGCAGGCGCGCAAGCACGAATTTCTTTCTTGCCGCACTAAAAGGTATCTGTGACACATCTCGGAAATTATTTTGTCACTTTGACATAATTTTTGTACCATTGTAAATTAGCCGTTACATGAAGTATTATATGATTAAAATGTGCGCATTTTTATGCAGAATACACAATAAAATACTCATGATTGTAGCTTTTATCAGTTTTGAGATATTTTCATATAAATAACGATAACTGCCAAAATTTCAACCTTCGGTCAAGTTTGACTCTACCGAAATGGTCTAAAAACGCAATTGTAAGCTAAAACTCTTATATTTTAGTAATATTCAATCATTTACCTTAATTTTGCAACTAATTGGAAGTCTCTAGCAAACAATATTTCGATTTATGGTGATTTTATGAAAAAACTTTTTCCTTACGTCCGCACGGTAACTCTCTTCCGAAAAAATGTTTGCACCATTTTAAAATTAGCCGTTATATAAAGTTTTAATATATGGAAATGTGTGCAATTTCATGCACAATACAACTAAAAACTACCCATGGTTGTAGCTTTTATCAGTTTGAGATATTTTCATATAAATAACGATAATTACCAAATTTCAACCTTCGGTCAACTTTTGACTCTACGAAATGGTCGAAAAATGCAATTGTAAGCTAAAACGCTTATATTCTAGTAATATTCAAGCATTTACCTTCATTTTGCAACAAATTGGAAGTCTCTAGCACAATATTTCGATTTATGGTGAATTTATGAAAAAAATAACATTTTCTTTACGCCCATGCGCGGTAACTCTTCCGAAAAAATCATACGTGCGATTGTGGTAATGTTTGCACCATTTTAAATTAGCCGTTACATAAAGTTTTATATATGAAAATGTGTGCAATTTTATGTAGAATACAACAAAAAATAATTGAAGGTTGTAGCTTTTCTCATTTTTGAAATATTTGCATATAAATCACAATAAGTAGAAACAAAAAACCACGTTCGGGTCAAACTTTGACTCTACCGAAATGGTCAAAAAACGCAATTGTGAGCTAAAACTCTTATAGTCTAGTAATATTCAGTCATTTATCTTCATCTTGAAACAAATTCGAAGTCTCTAGCAAATATTTAGATTTATGGTGAATTTTAAAAAAAATCTTTCCTTCCCTCCGCGCGCGGATTCTCCGCCACAAATCTCCGAAATGCGTACGTCCCATTCTCGGAATATTTGCTCAGTTTCATATTAGGCATTTCATAGAGTTTTATATATGAAAATGTGCGCAATTTCATGTAGAATAAAACGAAAAATATTTGAAGGTTGTAGGTTTTCTTATTTCCAAAATAATTGCATATAAAAATATATATAAAAAAAAAATTTATATTCGGTCAACTTTAACTCGTCAGATATGGTCAAAAACTGCAATTGTAAGCTAATACTCTTACAGTATAGTAATATTCAATCATTTGTCTTCATTTTGAAAGAAATTGAAAGTCTCTAGGACAATATTTAGATTATGGTGAATTTTTGAAAAAAATATTTGTTTACGTCCGCGCGTTACGAATTCATGAATTATTTTGTTATAATATTTTTCTGTGTTGCTTTTATCGTTTTACAATGTGTTATATACCAAAATGATCGCAATTTAGTGTACATTACAACGAAAAAAAGGAACTTGTTACCTTTAACCGTTTTGCACACAGCGCGATTTGAATACAATTATATATGAAATTCGTTTTTGCGCTATCATATATCGCATTATTTATATATGATAATGATAATTTTTTTTCATTTCTGATGGTTGCATACTAAACTTCAGCCAATGAAAAAAAGGAGCCAAAAATGAACTCTTAATCTTGAAAACTAAGCGCTTCTGTGATTTTTTGCAAAAAAAATATTTTTCTGCTTCCCGCGCTCACTCTGAAACACCTCCGGCACACGGGAGACAATTTTTTTTTATCCGCTTCGGCGTTTAAGGGGTAATATTTTGGGGGTCTGGAACACATTAAGTTTATATATTATTCCTTATGGGAATTATTGTTTCGGTTTTCGTGGGAGGTTATGGAACAGACTATGTACGTAAACTGAGGTTCCCTGTACTAAACTACTAAAAGTATTCAAACTGTATGTGATAAATGGTGTAGTGGAATCCAGCTAGCTTTGCAGCTAAGCCCACCTACTGATTACGTCAGCCATTCCTTGAAGCTCATTGGTTAGAAATGTTTTGAAAAGTTGGTTAATCTGTGGTTCTTTTCATCTTCATTTATTTTGCAGTAGTTATTTTGCCCAACTAAAATACCTTGTGCTGATTATCAAAAGGAAACGGTACATTATCCCCGAAGGTAAAATCATAATACGCTTCTTTGTAAAAATTAAAAAAAAACAGGAAAATATGAATGAATACAGATGTTGTGACACAGGGAATATTTGCATTCAAATTGATGCACTTGAATCACTGGACAATGATAATTAACGTCTGATATTGTCAGTTTTAATAGTCTTAAAATCTATATCATTGGAATCATTTACACATTCAGAGGGATGACAAGCAGTGACTGCACTCTACAAAACCAGAACATACCTTAGTTTAACAAAAAGTTACAGTAAAATAAGCTATACAAGTCATATTGGATACAAATTGCTGAGAATTTTCTTAAGGACATTATCTCCTTTTGAATAGCAGTTTTATAAAAAAAAAATGGCGTAGGCCTTCAAGGTTCTGTCTTTTTGTCGGTTTACGTAACTTAGTCAGCCGTTTTATTGTACCTTTACCATTTTATAGTAGTATTTATTTCCTTGGAAGGATGACGTAGCTATCCCATTACCCAAATTTTGGCTTCTAAATCCTGAGTCTAGAAGTGTGATCCATTGGTCTAATTACTGTGTGTGGAATGTCAAGAACTGTAAATCCCTTTTACACAGGTGCTCTACTATAGCAGAGTCCACCTAGCACGCTTGTGATTGGCTAGCTCTTGAAGGGGGAATGATGTCACACTAGTCAAATCCAAATGATTACCAGTATGGATTTGACTCTGTTCAGTGATGTCGAGTTTTGTGTACGAATCATGACACCACAGAATTGAGTTCCTGGAGTTGTGAAGCATGCAGTTAATAAAAATATATAAAGTTATATATTATTATGAAGATCTTGGATCATTTTGTCTGTGCATTTTTTTTTTTCATGCACAGCCTAAATACACAAGCATCTTTTTTTTTTTTTTTTTAATTAATTATTGTTGGCTTGCATAAGCAAAATGATATAAGACCACATCAATTGAAATGAAGCATAGACTTATGCAGCCAGTTCCGATGTTATGGGTATTATTTGTCATAATCCTGCATGTCAAATGTTAATATCATTGAAAGACTAGGCCTACACATCAATTTCTTATTTGTTCCTACACAATATACAAACCCTGAGCCCTTTACATGAGGGAATTACTTTCAGCGTATACTGGAATACAGCTGTTGAATTCTTGAACAAGGTGGTTAGGAAGTAACTACCGTCTGGTAGGCAGGTAGGCATCTTCCCAATTGAAGACATATATTTGTGAGTCTCTTGCTGACTAGCTGTTCTATTACGATTTTCCTGGCAGGATCGTTATTTTGAATAAATATGTAAATATTGTTTAATATTAATAATTAATTGACTTTGATAATTAATATGCAAACCCACTTTTTGTGGTGGCCTTGCTAGCCGCCTTTCTGCTTTGCGTTAAGGGTCGGCGACAAGGGTTTGCCAACACATCCTTATTACATATTTTTGCCCTTTAATGTTTGGATATGAGGACATGTATTCATCCGAAATTTACGCTTACGGTTTGGAAATTACCGAGGAGAACATCAGAGGTTTGTCCTTTGTTTCTTCTGGTATTTCCGATTCTCTTTCGTCTTTCACTTGGTGCCCTTGGATGCAAGAGGAGCATCCTTATTTTTTTTTTCTCAAATCATATTTTCTTTCTTTTACAGGCTAACAGTGGTGATAGTTGATTACAGCAGTAGATGGTTGGATATCGCTTCGTGTTGACTATCCTAACTGTGGAATTGTACCTGTGACTCATAACATGCTGTGATATTGATCTTCGAGTGTGTGTACTGTTCCCCTGGTGGAAATCATATTAATTTGCTGCTGGTATCCTGAAGTTTCGTCACTGGACAAAGCCTTCGCCACTGCTATGTAATTATTAACTCTATTCCTGCTGGTAAATGTACTTCCATTAGAAGTCATGAAGAATTTGGAGAAGTTGAGGAGGAAGAGAGCTCGTAAGTGTCATCATCTTCCTCCTCGGAATTGTCATATTGTTCTTCAACCTCCACTCCTTCAACTTTTAAGGCTCCCTGCTGGAGAAGAAGGTAGTCTCCCCCCAAAAAGTCTCATGGGACTTCTAAGGGTCTGCCTCCTCGAACTGAGGAGGCAGTTGGGTCTTCTGCTGGCTCGCCTGTTCCTTCAAGGAACCGTCACGCTGTCCCCAGGGCCTAGCATGTCGGGAGTCGTAGAAGCGCAAACTTCGGTTCACACTTCTGCTGCTAGTCCTAGAAGTTCTGCCCCTAAGACTAGTTCCGTGTCAGGCACCCGTTCGTGAGTTTCCCCAAGTGCACGTAAATCTACGGATTCACGTGCATCTAGAGTCAGTGACGCTGAGTCCACTTACCATCTCGACTCGGGCATAGAGTGGAAGAAAGGAGTGAGTCGCTCAGGTGACTCGCACCTTGCTGATGATCGCTCTCGCAGTGATTGCTGGTCTGGGGGACCGTGCACACAGTGAGACCAGTAGGGCGTCCCCCATTAGGTCCTCTTGAGAGGTTTCAGCCTCGACGAGGACTTGGACACATCAGAGGATGGTAATAGCCCTCTCCAGTCAGGTACACGCTCAACCCCACCCAGACCACGGCCACGTTCACGTGACCAACCGGGAAAAAGTTTCTCCAGGACAATAACGCTTTCCTAGACTCACTACTCCTGCTGCTAGTTCTGCTAGCAACGCAAGCGAGACTGTCCAGTCTTCCTCACCTCACCTAGTCCCTCTACTTCCTATGGCTACATCAGGAGGGGCGAGGTGAATAGGAAGGATCCTACAGAGTGCTTTCTGTAGGATTAAGCATCGGGGGACTACGTTCCTGGAAGGATCTTAGGGTCCCATCAGACGTATGTCCACATCATTGAGAAAGGATCTTATGTCAAATCTGGAGACTATGTTCTCCCTGGCTTTTTCTGTCCTTTGGATGGATTTCAGTTTGCAGTTTCCTATGGGTTCTTGCATTTTGGGAGCCTCAAGTCCATATTCTGTTGAATTGTACTTGCATGCCAGTCTTAAATGCTCGCGTTTTTATGCCTGTTCCTCCTCGATTTCTAGAGGAGTCGAGGAGGGGTCTCACCCCGACGATCATTTAACAAAATTCTGAGGTCTTGCCAAGCGCTTAAATTCTTTGAAATTTCTAGCACTCTCCAAGTATTTTGGTCTTCTATGATCTGCAATCACTCGAACGAGACAAGAATTCCCGATAATTGTTACGTCAATACCCAGGAATCTTACTGATGCTCAAATTCTTTGGAATTTCTGGCATTTTTGGAGTGTTATGGTTTTCTATAATTTACAAACACTCAGGTGAGACAGACATCCCTGGTAACTGTTATGAAAATTGGGAGTCTCACTAAGCCATTAAATTCCTTGGAATTTCTGGTGTCCACAGAGTGATTTCCAAATGCTCGGGCAACGGATATTCTCAATAATTATTACAATAATCGGGAGTCTCACCGAGCACCTGGATCCCTTGGTTTCGCTGGCACTCACAGAGTGCTCAGCTTCTTCATATTGCCGAGCACCAGGTCTCACCCAATTATTGTCTTACAAGAGTCTGGTTTTCTTGCTGGGCATGGGAATACCTACAAATTCTAGCGTAGCCGAGTGCTCACTATCACGAGGGCTAGGATAGCAAGACAAGCCTTTACCAGTACAGATAAGTTTGCTCGTCAGTCTGGTTCGGAGCTATGCAGAGCTTGGAACTGCATGCAACACCTTCTAGGTGAATGGTCAAGTACTGCCCTCGTGTCTTGGACCTCAGGGTCCGAACACGTAGGACAGCAGACAGAATCACTCTTTATTCTTCATATAGCTTCGGCCTCGAAGGAGAACAGTTAATTGGGAAGAAGTAATAGTTCTTTGTTGACAATTACCACTCATAATTATGTAGTGGTGATCTGCTCAGCTCACTTGACTTGGCTGAACCAGACAGCTCTGCCGAGCCGAGTGCTCAGCTCTAAAGAACGGACTCTGCTCTTGATCGGTGCGGTTCCTTGCCATGACATAGCCCCCTCCCTTCCCATGTTGCAAATAGTTTTCTACTTGTATCTGTTGGAAGTAGAGTAGCTTTTAATTAATATAGTAGTTTCAACTCCACGATATATAATGTACATGCAGAAAGTGGAATGTACACGTATAAGCAAGAGCATGTACACATACACGCGTGGATGGCCATATTAACTGTAACGCCACTTATACCACAGAAAATAAAAGTAAATCTTGTGGTTGTTTAGCCAATGGCAAACACAGATTGATCTTAGGACTGTCTCAGCTTTACACACAACTATCAAACTGCTCTCAATGAATTATATTGAAAATATATTTACAAAAGGGATAACAAATTATATTAGAGTAAATAAAAGGCTGCTGTAGCATTTCTATGAAAATGAAGGTTATGGTAGGAAGGCATCAGAAGATATTTAACAAGTATGAGATGGTCCAAACCAGTCTGTAAGCAGCCCATGAATCACTTGGTTTGGGGTCATTCTTGTAGATTACCCTGTTGGACAAAAGGATGTACTAGATAAAGTCTCTTATCTATCATTAGGAGAATATTCCAGCGTAGACTATATTCACAAAGTTCTCAATTACTTTTAATTAAAACAAATGCCTAAATTTCAGTTAACAAGAGTGGGCAGATAATTCTTTACACCAGTATTTTATGAATAGATCTATGTTTATTCTTCATTTTGCAATGTTAGGATACCATATGAAAAATTTTCAGACACTACAAGCACCATAACAGCAGCAACAAAAACATTTATAACCCCAACAAGAACCACAATAAAATGGCTGAATAAGCTCCGTAATCTGACAAAAAGACACAAGGACCTTATAGGCCTACGTCATTTTTTTAATCCTGTTATTTTGAAAGGAGACAATGTCCTTAAGAAAATTCCCAGCAATTCGTATCCAATATGACTTGTATAGCCTATTGTCCTGTAACTTTTTGTTAAACAAAGGTATGTTCTGGTTTTGTAGAGTGCAGTCACTGCTTGTCATCCCTCCAAAAGTGTAAACGATTCCAATTAAATAGATTGATTGTAAGACTATTAAAATGTAGTAAAATTTCCTGAAATCAACATGATATACAGTGCATAACTCAAGAAAGTTTTTGCATTTAAATTTAGAAAGGCAAACACACTTGACAATATCAGGCGTTACCATTGTCCAGTAATTCTAGTGCACAATTTGAATGCAGACATTCTCTTTTCACATCCATATTCACTTCCGACTTCATTCATATTTTCCTGTTTTTTAAATTTTTAGAGAAGTGTATTGTGATTTTATCTCAAGGGATAATGTAACGTTTCCTTTTGATAATCAGCACGATGTATTTTAGTTCGGCAAAATTACTATTGCAAAATAAATGAAGATGAAAAGAACCACAGATTAACTAATTTCTCAAAACTCTTTCCAACCAATCACCTGTAAGGAATGGTTGTGACATAATCAGTAGGCAGGGCTTAGCTGACAAGCTAAATGGACTCTGCTATACCATAGTAGTTGAGTAATTTGATAAAATATTGATAAAAAAGACAATCACTATACACAAGAGCATAATGGAGAAATTTTCCTTTTGTTTCAGGTACGATTGGTCTGTACTAGTGATGTCCCGCACACTGAGATTTTCCAAGGAGAAGAGGGCCATTCAGAGTTTGTTGATAAAGACAGCCTCATGCTAATGGATGATTTAGGTTTAAAGGAGAAACAAAAGGAAACCAAGACCATCAGTATTTTTACAGGAGAAGAAGAGATGTTTGCCTTTGAACGAACTGTATCCAGGTTAACTCAGATGATGACAAATGATTATTGGCAAGAATATAACAAACAAATGAGATGAATGTTCCTTGGAAATTGTTTTAAGTAAATAGATTTACTTACTATTATATTTTCAAATGATATAAAGTACGTACTGTATAGTTGATTATTGTAACTTATTTTTTGTTGTATATAGTTATGGATTTTAAAGATTTTATATGAATGTTTAGTTTTCTTACACAAATGCATTTTAACCTCTTCAAAATACAAAATTCTTAGTGAGTTAACAAGCTGTACAGAGTGGTAATTTAGTTTTTATTTACTATTGTTACATGCATAGGCTATATATTAAAATACAAACAAAAACAATGTCTCCCTGAGTAGGTCAAGTAGTGAAACTGAATTGTAGGTTGTATAGCACCTTCAAACCCAAGAGACAAGGAATTGCAAAACTACAGTATCATTCGCATCTCTAGCAAAAGTGAATATCCCTTCTTCAATACTTGACTTCCTCTATTTTGATAGACTTCATCTATACTGTTAAGATTATTTTTCAAGAACAATCACCATTGCAGGCAGTCCCTGGATTATGACAGGGTTTCCGTTCTTCAGACATCATGTAAGCCGAAAATCGTCATGAAGCGGAACATCGTCGAAAGTTGTCAAAAATCCTAAGAAAACCTTACTTATAATGCTTTGGGTGTATTGAAAACTATGTGAACTGCATTTTTATAGCATTTTTCATAAAGTTGAAATATTGATTAAGTATTTTGCCTTTTTGGACTCTTATTTCTTCTGTCGGATCGGCGCCGTAACCCTAGAACATGCATCATAAACCAGAAAATAATTTCTGATGAATATATTTGAAAAGCATCATAACCTCGGAACATCGTAAGCCGGACCCATCATAAATATAGAACTGCCTGTATGTATTTGAGACTGCAGACTAATTTCTGAACTCACAAGACCACCAAATCTCCTCAATTTACAGGACTCATTAGAAGGATGTTTCTAATTGAGAGGTGAGGTTAGGAGCAAGATAAAATCAGAGAAACTGGACAGTATGTAGAAAGACACCAAAAAGAATGTATGTACAGTAATGCTGCCAGCCAAACGGACAGCAAAAAAAATCCCTCTACAATGTACAAACCAAGCAGATATAAAGGGAGCAGGTCAAAGACCAATAGGAAGGCCCAAAAATTAAAGCAAAATGGGCATGAATACGACCTGGATCAAATGGGAACTAAAGTAGTAGGTGCAAACAGACAGAAGAGCAGGGAGAACTCATTTCAGAACCTTTTAAGGCAAAAATGTGGTATCACTACACTGATGATGATGGTGCTTGTTACTACCAAACTAGGTAAAATTTCCAGATACTCATAGGTGGTATAACAGGTTTCCTCTTGAATGAGGTGGATATAAAGCAGGGAACAGTTGAAGGTGGATGGACAAGTAACTAGATGAAAGACTGGCTTAAAAGGAATCAGCAGTAAGCCATCCCCAAAATGAAATTAGAATATTGGACAGGAATTGTATTTATTGTAAATTTTTCAATACCTGTCAAAACATTTGGAGGAAATTAACCTATTTCATCAATTTCCACTGTCTGGTCTTCATGCATAGCATTTTTTTTTAACAAAGTATGTTGTAAAATGGAATGAAGAATACACTAAAAATTAACATAGGCAAAATAGAATAAAATATCACAATGCAGTAAAAATCAGAAGTATAACAAAGACAATAAGGGTGTAACAAATACTACATGCTTAGAAACAAGAGTGTAACAAATAAATGCTAAGGGTAAATGGAACAAGAAATTTTCAGCGTTCAAAATGTAAGAGTTGATGGTAGAGAGGAAGAGTAACATCTGAAATTAAAACTAAAATTTAGAGCATGAAAAGGTTGGCCAATGAGGTTGCAGGAGGCTAAGAGAACAAGGAAAATTAAGGATCTGAAAGCAGTACAGCTGGGGCCAAATGATTGTTGCAAAAGACACTAGATTTTCTATTGTATTCAAAACATAATGGACTTTGAAGCAGACATTGAGAGGGTAGTTACAAAAAAATGAGTGGCAACATGGGCAAAATGGAGAGATTGCTAGAATGACAGTAAACAAGACCATTAGCAAATAAAAATTTAAAATAGGGTTTATAAGGTCTGCCTTTCTGTGCAGCAAAGACATGGGTGTTCACCAGAAGGTGGAGAATTTTGAAGATCTGTGATGACAAAATAAAGATCTCTGTGGTTTTCCTCAGTGGCTATCAAAATTTATCTAAAATTCTTATGATACACCTGCCACTGTCTTCACTCAAAAGCCTGTTATGACAGACACAACTATACAGTAAAAACAATACAAAAGTCATATACTGTACAGTACAGAAAAATTTATTTATATTTCTATACATCTGATTTCAAGTAAATGAAATACAGAAATACAAAAATGACGGCTTGACAATTTACAAATAATTGGAGAAAAAGACAACCCAATATGTGACTTAAATCATTAAAGTTGTTACAGCTGCATGTAATATGAAAGCATTCCTGGTTAAATTACAAAAAAAGATTTGCCCACATTAACTACAGCAAAAATATATCCCTTTCATAGCAAATTATTTTATATTTGTTACATATAAAAACCTATTACATTTACTAGTACCACAAAATATGAACTGATAGTTTTGAAAGGCAGAGAAGATATTTCCCAGATTGGGGAGACCCCTCTCCTAAGAGAGTACACTCATTTCTGTTTCTGCCTGCATTCCAAAAGCACAGTATGTTCTAACTGAAGGAGCTAGAAGAAGGGTACCTCCATTTATACAGTTATATTTTGAAATAAAGATGTTTCAGAGTTCTCTTTATATAAAATATCAATTATCTTTTTCCTAAAATTTTCATCATGTACATTTATCATATCAGACTGGTAATTATCTAATTATTTTGTACTTAATGGTTGGTGTAGACCTGTATTTTCTACTCCACATATTTCCTATGAAAGTTACACAGAAATGCATAGGACTTGACAGTTAGGCTATTATTTTGCCTTCCATCATGCTAAATCTAAGTACTAGATTGAACAGGTGATCAGGAGTCTGCTCCTCATGGCAGTCAAACAAATATGCTGAAAAAAAACTCCCCATGCTTTTCAGTGATACTTGCAGAATTGTGATTCCTTCTGAAGGAATCAGCATGAATGTTCTTGAATGGCACAAATCCAAGAACCAACACAATCTCTCTCCTTGGCCCCAAATTTGATCCTGGTACTGGCTCATGTAAACTTTTGAGCCAAGGTTTTTCATCATCTTCAAATGTGTAACTACGATGGTGTTGTATTACATGATTATTATTCCCTCAATCTGAGATTTATTTAAGATTAACATTGTCTAAAACTAACCCCAACTTGGTACTTATTCTCGGAGATATTAAATTTCTGACACACTCCTTGTAAGCCCCATTCTTTGGTGGACATCATAACAACCTGAATCTGGAGGTACC
This sequence comes from Macrobrachium nipponense, assembly GCF_015104395.2. Taxonomy (NCBI): domain Eukaryota; kingdom Metazoa; phylum Arthropoda; class Malacostraca; order Decapoda; family Palaemonidae; genus Macrobrachium; species Macrobrachium nipponense. Next base: position 22,104,637 of record NC_061106.1, read on the forward strand.
AGAGGAAATCTAATCTACAACATCACTTGCTCTCAAAATATGAAGTATCCTTCCTATGTAATACATGGTTCCTCTCTATGTCTAGACTACCAGATTTTGGTGATACACCCTTAGTACCTTCCTACCACTCACCTGGCAGCCTTATTTCTTAAGACAGATCTAGTGATGATGGAGAACAGCTACATGACATGAGACTCCTGAACTGTTCGGGAAATTCACGAGTTAGTTGATCAGGCTCTTCATTCCTGCTTGTAATAATCATACTTGTGATCTTTAAATCAATCTTGAGTATGGTTTATCCAGGTAATGAGATTGGATAAGAAAAGGTCATTCAGAAACGTAATAATTATGGAAGCAGCAAGACAAAAACCTACTGAAAGGCCAAGAAATTTAGTAAAAAGGATAGATGAAGACCTTCCCTAGATAGGATATTTTGCAGAGACGGCACAGAACACAAGAGAGTGGAGAGCACTCATTTAACTTCTAACTCTAAAGGAGAAAAGCTGACATATACAAATTTATAATGATGATAACTAGCATAAAGGATAGTAAAATCAGCCACTAAATAAGCCTGAACAGCATCTGAAGTTATCCTGTTGAATACCAAAAGTGCAGTAGAGACTGAAGCCATGAGCCTGAAATTGATACATGGAGCCTTTCCATGAGAACCTCCAGTGCGGTATTTGCAAGAAATTTGGCACAAAGGTTATTAAGAAACCACTACATTATGAACATCATGGAGACCTTTAGTGGTTACATATCTTGACTGACCCCCATTACTATCCAAAAAAGTTTACTTCCCAAATTTGCTGAAAAATCTTAAGCTGTTCACAAACCTCTAGCCCAAGGAACCACCTGTTGCAATATTCTCACTTCACATATATAGTATGTATTGCAAATTTTTCCGGACTGATAATCATTATGTAATATCAAAGATGATACTGAAAGGGTTAGAAATCTATAAAAAATAAATGAAAAAGTATACTCTCTACCGAGATGGTACAATACATACAGCTCATGGGTCCTCATTCCTATGCCCTCTTTTTTTTTTCTACAGATACCCATCCACATTTGGACCAAAAAGTGTTGGAAAAAACCTCATAAGAACTATTGATCGGTCAAACCAACAGCCAATACAATATGATTTACCCTACTCAATTCAAGAACAAATTCTGACTAAAACTATACAGGCAGTCCCCGGGTTACATTAGGTTCGGGTTATGTCATTCCACCTTAATGGCACTAGCCTCACAGTGCTGTTAACCCCAATTTTTCGGTGCCGTAAGTGGATTAACGGCGCTGTTACCCACACTTATGGCACCGGCACTGTAAGTGTTATTTATTTCCGTTATAATTATGACGCTTTGTGTTACTGCAATTTTCAGCTTACAGGCGTGCTGCCAGGGACGAAAACCCTGTCGTAAACCGGGGACTGCCTTATTTGCTAATAAACCCACAAAATGACAACAAAAACATCACATGCATAACATGACCATTTCTCAATTTGAAACAAATTATTACTGACTTTCACATAATAAAAATTCAAGGAAAATTGTGAAAAGATGAAAACTTTCAGTAAGATAGATAAGTTCACAAGTAGAAATGAGTGTTCTTACAAGTGAAACAGGGGGCTCCCCTCTCTTTTTGCATGTTGTAAGGATTATTCAAAACTTGGTTTGCCTTCTTTCAACATGCATGATGGCACTAGTATACATGGCTTGTAACTGACTTATATCTAATTAGTCTTCAAAGTAAAGGTTCCTAAATGAATGCCTCAAGAGCAATCATACAATTCCATCATTAACAAATCTTAAATATCAAGTATTTAAAATTATGTGGCAAACCTCTGATACTGTTAACAGGACCTCCTTAAATGCTTCAATCCAGGCTACACAAAACAAAGTTCAACACTCGCACTTTCAGTAACCAATGTAAAGTTAGAAGTACAATGGCAATTATGAACACAACTCCTCTTACAATAAGAAATTATAAACTGTACCAATAAAACATTTCAATTAAAACAGGAAAATTAAAAGGAAAAATATAAAAATTAATCAAGTGAATGGAGACTAACCTATATTCCTGTAAGCGATTAATTGCAAGAAATAACATACAAAGTAGGAACTAAAATATCGTACATGAAACAAAGATAGTATATATGCTTTTTTATATAAAAGTATTCCTATACAGTGCTAAATATTCAAGGTATATTACATAGTATCTTGTTCTCCCTCCAGTTGAAAAATATTTTCACATCTTTTCATTAGTAATTTAGACATACACTTTGAGAGCCAAAAAACAGAGCATGTTATCAAATCTAGAAATTTAAAATCTTATTTCATACAAACATACTGACTAAATTAGAGCACAAGCTCCACTTGCAACAGCTTCCCACGAGCAGCACATATGTACCTGGAAACTATCTTGAAAGCATTTGTAATTAACTTATTTTCCATTCCTAACACTAGAATACATTTATAAAAGGCAATGGTAATTATGAAACATCATTACAGATTTCCTGTGACAACTGTCAACTCATAAAAATCAATAAACTGTATACATATTCTATATTAACAAGGGGATAGGATGAAATGAACAATAGTTTACCATATATCTTTAAATCCTTATGTACATCACTTCTGGTTAGGCGTGAGCTTTACTCCATGCTGAAAAATAAGTTATCAGTGTAAAATTCAAAATGAGGTATATGCAAACAATTTCAATAAATTGGGTGTTACTCCCTCAATAATTAATATTAACCAATAATAACAATAGGGTTTCTTTTTTTCTTTGGCAGGGGAGGACGCCTATCGGTGCAAAATACAAAATTTCTCTGGTCATTTCCACAATATGCAACTAATGGCATTACCAATTTTAGCATATGAATCCATATAAATATATCCAAATTAATATGGGAATAAACATAAAAAATATAAAATACATAATCTACATAATAAACAATCTAAACACCATGTGAACAATTTCAAAAGAATCACTATAACATGCTGTCTAAAGTTATTTTCCAAAAGCAAGCAGCCTTGCAAATACGAACAAAATCACTAATGATTACTTAATTATTTATAACACTATCTCTACCTAAAATCTAATGAGTTAACATTGACTTCTATTTTTATACCTTAATAAAAGAAAGTTTCCTTATCGTGTGTTTACATACTTTGTGTGCAAGAAATGGAACAATATGCTCTCTTACATCATCAAAAAGACTTAGTGCTGTGAACGCTGTATCTGTTCCTTAAGCTGAATGATGGAAGAGCGTTGTTCTGGTGGGAGCATTTGTATCTGCTCATCAGAAAGCTGCAACACTTGCATAATTAAATTAGCCTGTAAAGAGAAAATTTTTACCAATGGCAATTCCACCAAAAAAAAAAACTGACATTTACAACATTCAAATTTATTGTCAAACAGCAAAACTCCTACTTAAAACAAATCACATGATTAGTACTACTAGAATAAATAATATAGTGAGGAAAATATCAGCCTGAGAACAACGAGACATAAAGGCAGAGAGCACAATAAGACCTGGAGGAGAACTGGTGAGATATCACTTGGATTATGAAGTCACACAAAAGAATGTATGTAGATGCAAACAGTTTAATTTCCCATACTCTGTTTTTCATATTTGAAGTTCATTACATTAACTACAATCCATTCTGTAAATTTCTACTTCATTCAATTTTAGCCTCTATTAATGATTAACTCTTAAACCTTGGTTAAAAATTTCATACAACCCTGTATAAACACAACATTGGTTTATTTATGAGCTTTTGGTGTGCAGTTTTGTAAATGTACAAGTCTACTCATCACCGAGTAACTTGTAGCTTGTACGAACTAAAAATTCTAATGAAGGCATTATTCTAAAGGATAACATGAAATAAACCTGAATGTAGCAGTATGACAGTTATGAAATATAAGAGCTCACAGGAGAGGTGAAAGGGAAGATCAATCATACACACTGAGCTTTTATCTTTATTTCAAGAGTTGATCATTACTGTGATCAGGTATTGAAATAAAAATGAATGCTCAAGTGTCTACGATCTTTCCTTTCACCTCTCCTGCGAGTACTTCTTAGTTTATGTCATGGGACCATTGTGATATTGGGTGAACAGTTATGAAAATAATTCAATAAATTACTGACAACCATACAAGTACTAGTCAATAACAATGTTCTTGCAGGCAGACCTGGACTTAGGAATGTTCAGCCTTTCCTATCACAAGCAGCCATAACTTTGATAGCTTTTAACAATGATAAAATAAGTATGTATAGCAAAAACAGACACTGATGGACTACATATACAATATACCAAAAACAGACACTGATGAACTACATATACAACAAATAACTAATGCGTTTACTTACAGGCAGTCCCCTAGTTAAGGTGGTCTCGACATAAGTCAATCCGATATTCATAAAAAAATCTGTCTTCGACTTAAGGCGAAAATTTCAAGTTAAGGTGATCACGAAGTTAAAGCAACGTTAAGTAGGGTACTAGTTTCTGAGCTCCCTCATGTAAATAAGTGTCATCGTCCTTCCAATGTGCAAGCCAACCACAGAATTAAGGTAGGCTTTCATTACTTTCTTTTTTTTAATTTTCATAAATTTTTAAAGTTAAGATCTGACTTAAATCGGATTTGACTTTAGTCGTACCTCATGAACAGATTTCTGCCTAACTTGGGAACTGCCTGTACTATGTACAAAAGAATTCTTTTACTGAAACTCAAAATGAACTGATAAAACAACTCTTACCTTTTCTTGATCTTGTCCAGCAAGACTTGCTGTAAGACTGCTGCTTGGAGGGGGTGGAACACCAGAGGGAGGAGGAACACCTCGTGGAGGAGGCTGAGAAGGTCCACCACCAATAGGGGGAGGAGGATTGGCACCTAAAGATTAGAACAATGACAAATTTAATATATAATATGACCATTAACTTAAAATAATCACATTTTCCCTCCTACCTTAAATACCAACAAATAACATCTGATGCCAACCAGCACCCTCTAAGCTCTTATAAATTTGCAGGATATATTTCTTGCAATAGTTTCCACATTTAATGGCATAAAAATAGAGTTTTGTTTGGCCCAAAAATGGCTCAAAATATACTGTGGGATGTTAGTGTTGAGGTATATCTGATAAGACAAATGTTTATGCAGATGCCATAGGCTACCACCACTACTGGTAACTAGCCAAACTCAATAATACTGTAATATTACCATATGTATTTACTTAAATATAATTTTTATTACTAGTTTTATGTCTACAGACAACTCCCCCCATAATCAGCACCTTGGGGCAAAGAGTTACTAGTTATTTGAATATGCCTATTGCATGACAGAAATCTTTATAAAATGTGTACTCGGATATGCCATTTTGTTATTCATTATCAATAAACAATGCTGTACGTATTCATTTTCAGCAGCTTTTTATTAACTAATTACCAGCTCCTATACCTAACATTATCCAGTCCTCATCTAACTCCAACAGTACATAGTGTGAAGATTGTTTATAGCCATAGTAGTACCATTGATACACATTGTGCAACTATGCACAGCAATGCACTCTCTCTCTCTCTCTCTCTCTCTCTCTCTCTCTCTCTCTCTCTCTCTCAAAAGTCATCATTTTTTCATAAAGAATCTTCCATTTCAAAGTTATAAGGAATCTTCCATTTCCAAGTTAAAAATCTTTCTTTTTCCTTTGAGAGAGAGAGAGAGAGAGAGAGAGAGAGAGAGAGAGAGAGAGAGAGAGAGAGAGAGAGAGAGAGAGAGAGAGGCAAGTAAAAGCACAGTTGATCTTATCGTGAAGCATGTATGTATGTATGTATGTATGTATGTATGTATGTATGTATGTATGTAACAACAAAAAACACATACAACTACTGTATTGAGTACAGTATTGTACTGCAATGAATAATTCTCAGAAAAAAAATACTGTACCAGAGAGGATGGGTGAATTGAGGGAGAGAAACAATAAGTGTGCAGTTTACTTAATATAATGCATATTTTTGTGTATACACACACACATTGACACGTCAATTTTACATAACAAAAGCACAATCATATACAAAACTTTATTGAGTTAAACTTACTGACAATCTTATTCTAATATACAAACTTTAAATAATTTTTATATTCAATCAACACCTTTGTTTTCTGTTGGCATTCTATTAGCAAATTTACACACTCATAAATTAAGTTTTAACATTGGAGTTATCATTAAAGGCAGAGTAGAGGGGAGCATTATAAAATGTTTTAAACTACAATATATACCTAAAATGACAAACTGCTCTTGCTTTCCCTTGTACAGTACTTCTATAATCACTGCAGTATATATCAGACAAATGTAATGAATTACCCTTTATCACTCTTAGCTTACATCTTATGTAATGTCTGGAATTTCTACTGACTAAAAAGTGAGAATACAAATATTACCACTTCTGAAGTCTTTGTCTTGAGAAAATGGCGGTCTTCCACCCCTTGGATCTCTGCTTTCTGAATTTGGGTTGTTTCGGAAGTCCATGTCACGCTCGTTACGAGGATCTCTATCTCTTTCATTTCCTCCTCTTGGATCCCTTACATCTCGCTGATCACGAACATCACCTCTTGGATCACGATTATCACGGGGATCACGGTATCCTCTGGGTTCTCTATCCCGTTCCCTGAAAAACAGACCTCCTGACTGAAGAACTAGTTCAAAACTGCTTTAAAAGCGATCCAGCTTGTGGGAAAACTTTACTAACACAATGTAAAAACTGCACAATCTATTTTACTTTATTTCATAACTTATAAAAAGAGAATATATACGAAAGTTAACCCTTACTGGACGGATAAATATATCGATATGCAGCTCCTCAGGCCGGGTAAACTTTGAGGTTGGCCAATTTACGATAAAAAAACATGTCAATGGAAAGAGGAAGATATGCAAAATTACAAGGTGAAAGAAAAAAATATCTAAAAAATTTTCCCTACCTTCAACGAGAAGTTGAAAATGAATATGTATTTACAACCCCTTGTGGGGCCTCTTTTACAAGACAATTGTAAATTTTACCAACTTATACATGTTTTTTCTAAGAAATAAATTACTTTCATTTTGCAAAATTATAATTACTGCTCACACAATATCAAAACAGATAAGAAATAAAAGCAGTAACAAATTCTTAGCATATTTGTTGAAAAATATTTACGTAAATTTAATGAAAATGAAGATTCAGTAACTTTTTTTTATTTTTACATGTTTTTTTCTAATATTTCTTTGTAAAATTACATTTACAACCGACATACTATCGTAAGTGACAAGAACAAAAAACAGCAGCAACCCCTTGGTATATTTACGAGCAAATTTACAAAGGCGTCATGTGAGAGAGATACAGAACATTCCCCCTTCAAGTCATAAGCACTAGTGAAGTCCTGAGACGCCCACACTCGTAATCTTAGTCAGCATAAAAGTTGCCTAAAGTGAATTTATGGGCTATAAAAGTATTGGCACCTCTTTCCAGCCTGATTCTTTCCAAATCGATGGAGCGTAATATTGTTTACCTACAGGATCAATCCGTCCACCACCCCAAACCTGTTATTACTACTGACGAGGATCAATCCATCCACTAAATTGTAATTTCAACAATCCTTTGCTAAAACCACCTCATCCTGCATTCTTTCAAGTTACATCACTATTGCTTGTACACATTTCATTTATACACCTCAATGCTGGTTTCTGAGCAATAATATGCAACTACAACAGTAATACCTTTCTTCTTCTTTAATTTGAGCTTTATATTTACACACAAAAATTGAAAAGTTCTAACCTACTACCTGGTTCTCAGTCCAGGTCAAGATGCATTCAATATATTTGCGTTTTTTTATTTTTCTTTTGACTGCTTACTCAAGGTAACTTTTCTTATATCGTCCCTCATCAGCATTACTTTTGTGAATGTAATTGCTCAATAAAAACATAAAATAAAGCATGATCATATGTAAAACTCTTAATATTCCATACCTGCTGTCTCTGGGATCACCTCTGTTGAAGTTACCACGGTCGCGATTAGGTGGCATGTCATTGAAACGTTGATCACCTCGCTGGTCTCTTTGATCAAAGTCTCGGGGATCTCGGTTGGGGTACCTACAATACACACCATATTAAAATATGACAATGAAAGATAAAGGCATACCTTGACTAGTGCATGTAATGATTAATGCTGTCACACTGTTATTCCTCCCAACTTTCAGTGCTGTCACTACCTAACTAAGTTATTTGAAAATGTCAAGAGTACCAATGGGTAATGCAATGCTGGCATAAGTAGTAGTACCGAGAATTTGAAGAAAAAAAAAGTATTTGGTTCCAGATCTGATACCTGTCAAAGAATCAATGTCTGATCACTTTTTCAGTATATAGTACAAAAAGAAAATCTTCTAAGAACTGATTTATGGGATAAAAAAAATATTCTTTACAGAGAGAAAGAGAAATAACTTTTTATTTTAATCCGTCAAGCAAAACACTGCAATGCTGGTGTTTTCTCTTTTTCCCCTGAAAGCTGGTAAGCATACAGACATCAATAAAGTATGTAGAAGGTACTCCTGTATTTAACCAATTTTATGAAAGTTTGCATCAAGAATATGCTGGTTTCCTCAAATTAATCTTATCACAGTCCTTGACTCAGACACCATCTACACATGCAAACATTTTAATATTTATGATGAATAAGAACTTAATTTCTCTCATAATTTGTTAACAGTCAGAGTGAAATGATGCTTCACTGCTTTTAGTGAAAAAACAATTTTGACCTAACATATGTTGATCCACAGGGGGCATTTCAGGGACTGTCAAATATTTTGAGTCATTATTACTGATGTGGCTGTGACCTTGAAAAAACACTGTACAGTTAGCAGACCACAAAAAATGACATTGCAGCTATTCTTTAGAAATCTAGTGCATATTAGTAAGCAGTGCAGTCAGTGGGAATGAGGCTGAACTCTAGCAAAACCAACACTTCACAATTACACGGTCTTTCAACTTTCCTTCATTCCACAGTTTACTGTGCCGTGATATCACTGTACTTGAATGTTTTGAGTACATATTACACAAGACCTGATCCAAGTGAATTAACTCAAATGTTTTACCATCTTTGGAATGCTGTTTATCTATTTAGACTTCAACTGTACCTGACAACAAGGCTTTCATCCACTGCATAAAACAGCACAAAACAGATGATAATTTTCACCAGTGATAACTGTGATGGCTAATACCAGATTTCCTCTTTGGCCATTATCCGTAAGTGTATTTCACCTTCTTCCACACTGCCTGACTATTGAGTTGTAGTTGCATTAGGTATCTTTATTATACAAAAGTATAATTATACTATCATGATTAAGAAGTACAACAGTTTTTCAAGACTACTAAGTCACATTTATGGAAGAATGGGGATTGCTGGAATACTCTTTCTTCAATAAAAAGTGAAAATTATAGTAAGTAAAAATAATTTGCCAACTGGGTTTAACAAAGTACTAATAAGGAAGTGATGGAACTGAACCAATGACTAAGATGTAAACTGCAAACACAAACTGAGACATTATCTACAGAATGCTCAAGCTAAAAGGAAATTATGCATGCTAAGTAATTTCTGTACATTTTTAATCGAAATAACCATCACCTCACAAACAAAAACTAACAATTATTACTAGCGCAAGTAAGATACTAAGAAAATTTGAAGCAAAGCCTGTCTGAATTTTCATGCAAAATCTAAAACTGAAAAAATATCTAAAACGGTAACAAAATAAAGCCCTATATTTAGCAAATGTTTTTACAAAAGCTCTTTTCATACAAATATATTAATTATATATGTATGTCCACAGCCATGCCCCAAATACACTCAGGTTTATCAGTCTTTGGTCTGAAAGACAGAAGATGGTAGTCTCACTATGCACACAAAAAGTTATTACCAACAATCTTGCTTTTCATTAAATTTGTATGAAAAAAAACTTTTATGCAAAAGTTTCACAAAACCCAATTAAAATCATTTAAACACCTGAATTGTTATTCAAATGGGAGGCTGAGATGCTGAATATTCAAGTGTGTGTGCATACACGTGAAAACTTGTGACGTATTTGCAGAATAGGGTGTCAGGAACAAAGTCCGAAGCTCAAAATCCATGAAACAGATCAAAGGGGGTTCAAATCTTGTACACGTCTTATATTTGGAAAAGAATGCGTATCTTCAACATAAGAAAGTGAATATTGTTTTAAAAAATTGTCTCTCAACAGTGACAAGAATACTCTGTGAAGACAACACTGATGAGTTCATGACTTCTTCCCCCACAGGTCATCTGACCCAACATGACAACCTGTATGAATGATTTCAAAATTAGTACTGGTTGAAAGTTCGCAATTAACACATTACTGTGAGTTTTCACTTTAAATAACAGAGGACAAGTTTCACTGAATTCCTTTGCCTTTCACCCTTAAGAGAGATGCAGAAGCTTGATAGCTAAAACTGGGAAAAGCTCAGTCATGAACTTGACTGGTGATGGAAGACAAGGAAAGCATCATAAAAGTTATGATAGCTCAGTGGTTTCACCTGGACTTCACAGTGTGGTGGTCACATTCCAGCACAGTTCATGGTTTGATAAATTTCTCTGGCAACTCAACCCAGCTAGAGCTGGGGAAATTTGGGGGACATACGTTCACCTTCTGAGTCATCAGCAGCCACTGCCTGATCCCTTTGGTCACAGCTTGAGATGAGATGGATTTTGGTGCTGACCTTATATTTATAGTATATTCAGTCTTTAGGATTTAAAAACATGAAGAAGTCATGGCTAATTGTCATTTGGATATTCATGCAGTCAAGAGTTGAAGAGTAAAAGTGTATGGTCTTTTCAGACACTGAGTAAGTCTTACCAATTCATCACCTCTTAACCCTTAATGGATGGATGCCATCACATGAGTATTAATAACAGGTTTTGAGGGGTGGGCGCATTCACTTGTGGCGAGCATCAATATTCCGCACCATATGATTTGCGTAGATCAAACAGCAGTGTTTCTATCATTTCAGTGGGCTATAAATGACTCTTGGCAACTGAACTTTCAGCTCCCTTTAGCCAAATGGGTATCTCGTGAGGTTAGTCATGTTCTGGACCTCAAGGGGGAATGTCATGCTGTCATACTCCTCTTTCTTCCATGACGTCTTTTGTTTATTTGCTCATAAATACACCCCGGGATTGCTATTGGTTGTAGTTCTTATCTTTTATGATAGTATGTCAGCTATATTTGTAATTTTGCAAAGAAAAGTGCAAAGAATTGTTAGAAAACGCATGAAAAAAGAAGAAACATTAGAGAAAACATGGATGCCTCAGAAAATCTCGTAAATAATTCACAACAAATATACGTACACAAAATTTGTTACTGATATTAGTTCTTATCTGCCATGATATTGCGAGAGCTGTAATTAAAATTTTACAAAATAAAATACAATCAATTACCAAAAAATCATGTATAACTTAGTAAAACTTAACATTGTCTTATAAAACAGGCCCCACAAGGGATTGTAAATACAGTCATTTTCAACTTATTGTGGAAGGAAGGGAGAATTTTTTAGAATTTTTTTTTCTTAGACCATGTGTATTTACATACATCTTCCTCTTTCCACTGATGTGTTTTTTCTTAAATTGGCCAACTCAAAGTTTGCCTGGTCTGGGGTGCTGCATACTTTTTTTAGCCCAGATCTTAAGAGTTAAGCAGTAAACTCCATGGATAAGAGGAAGGCAGTAAGTAACGGAATAATGCATCAGACTAGGAAGCCATTCCTTCCACTAAATCAACCAAAAATAGCTCCGCTTGTGCGATGGAGACTAACTAATAGCAATACTCAACAACTCTACTTTCCTTGAAAACCTTCAGTTGCAAACACAACGGATGTCCCTGTCCTCTAGTAGAAAAACCCCATTGGCTGCTTGAGAACTCTTAAGGAAGACCACAGCAAGTATGACCAGAGTCCAAGGAAGAACTGCTCTTCCATACTGATTCTTGAGACGACCTGTCTCTGTTACGCTTCTTCTGGTATGTCTCTTTCATCTTACACAGGTTTATCATACTATGTAAAACAATGTGAAAGATGACTCTCATCCATTAAATTACATAAAAAAGTAGGAACTATATACATAACCATACAACCATAAGATGGACTGCAAAAGAATATGTAACATTCTTCAAGATCACTAATAGTTAGCATTTATAATGCTGATGGATGGATGACATAAATTATACTGATGACTCAACAATGCCTTTTCATGCTTACATAAAGGATTTTCAATGAGAAAACAGGTCACAAAAGTGAGGTTACTGGTTAATACATGCGAGTCCAAAAGGTCATGCATAGTGAGATTACATTCTTCTTGTTTGTTAGACATAAATTCTGTCATCCTGGCAACATTCGGGACACAATTATGACCATACACTTGATTCATGGGGTTGTGATTAAACAACCTTATACATATTTGGTGCAAGCTTTAACTGTTGCATGCAAACAAAGGCAACTATTCAAAATTCACAGTACTTTCAATGGTATGTATACCAGCATCAGCAATGAAGTGATGGTAAGCTACCCCTGTGAGAAAGGGAAAGACCTTTGCATCACTAACTCTGACACATAAAAGGCAGAACACATTACTGTAACGACAAAATCCTTGTTTTGAGAAAACTGAAGTTAAAATGAATTAACTCCTAAATACTTGTTTTGAGAAAATTGATGCTGGATACTTGAGCGCTCATAACGTTTGGTACTTATATCTGTGCCACAATGGCTACATTCATCCCTTTCTGCTCTTTCCATAAATACCAAATTTGCAAAAATTGCATTTTCAGAGTTAATGCTTTCCGCCTTTTTATGGAAGAACTGCAGCACACCTTTTTTTCTTCCAGGTAAGTGCAACTCCTGGGATCAAGAAGTGATGACTATTAAATATGCTAGGAGTTTGTAGTTAGCACAATCAAATTGTCCAAAAACCTTTGTTCCCTTATCATTAAGTTTACTAAGACCTGAACAGCATATTGCAACGGGAGGAGATCCAAATTTCCACAAATACTGAATTGAGCATGATGAGCTGAGTGTATGTACTATAAAACTACTGGAGGAGTCTACTACGGAAACCACAAAGCTGTCTTGGAATAACTCCACTCTTGTCTGAATAGTACAATATTACTACCTTTACTCTGTCTACCTGGAGATCACAGTAAACTTAACACGAATATAAAAAATTGCAGCTAAAACACGATGATAGAAAATTGCAGCTATGAACCAATCAATGGGATTCAATTTCAACTTATATCTGGAGGTCAACCAAATCATCAAGCTACCAGCTACAATGAATATCCTCCAAACAGGTCTGAATTGTATTACAACCAAAGCTATCAGCTTGGCAAATATATATGGGAATCATGAAGAGGCCTTAGCATGCCTGAAAATGGTAAATAATACATGCCATCATAAACCTCTGGCAGTTATGCCACAATATCAGATCACAGTATTTCAAGATTCCACCAACAACTGCTGAAATAATAGACTAAATCATAAGAATACATTCTCATCTCATGTACATCTACAGCCTTAATTCACAATGTCAGGCAAGCTATTATATACTGTCCTAAACACATCGACAAGGTAATAACTTTCAACGTGGCACTTATCATAACCACAGAAGACTACCATTCTGCATAGGTAGACAATTACCCTGAAGCCTTCTGAAAGTCTTGAAACAAAAACTTGGGACCTAACTGGCAATTTCAACTGCAGCTTAAGTTCTGCTAAAAACCTTACAAATCTCAAGGACAATAGGCTGGTCTAAATGTTTAAAATCTAACACCAAGAAGTTTTCTGAACTTCATATTTTTCTTAAATTATCACTCACTGCAAGTGCAAGAACTTCAATAGGAGCATTACCAGATCCCTATATCTATGTTGACCACATGGTAATGGGAGAAGCTTGGATCTTCTAGGGTTACATTTTCCTTCTCTGCTGCTCCAAATCAAATGTCTCATACACGCCTTCAGGGATAAATGCTAATGTTCATGCCCATCACCCATACAAGTATAAAATACAAGGCATAAACACCATCTACAAGACACCTACAGCCACACTCTAATACAAGTAAAGGGTCCTGATCTGGACTCTGTACAATTGGTCAAATGAATGTTCTCAACTGCTCTCTTTCAGAACCCTTGTGAAGAGTGCCAGCTATTTGCTAGCTTACCTAAATAGCCATTACCCACCCACCTTCATTGTAACCCTGAGCTCCCTCTACTTTGTCAGAGCCTTCAGCAGTTCAAGGTAAATAAGTTAAAAGCTTCTTTGCTGGGATCAGTGCCTGTTCTCCTATATGTATTTATTCAATATACTACATACTAATCCTTGCAAACTGGCTACACCTAACAAATTCTCTCTTTTTCCCACTGCCATGCAAAGAGTACGTATTGTAAAACAACACTCCCTACTTTATACACCGCTGCTGCTCTCCAAATCCAAATTAAAAGAGCATTGATGGGGGAAGGCAAAGGCCTCAACCATTTTCGTATGCAGTATCCTAAAAAATCTCCTAAGTTTCTTTACACCCCTGTTTGACATGACAACAAAACAGTACTCAACTAGTACTATCATCTCATTCATTCTTGCCCCCAATGAGGGAATTGCTCCTCATAAATACTTCCACTTTCATAAGGCCCTGATGTAATGATGCAAAGTACAAAATTACAAAATATACTACAGGGGTTAGTCAAACTTACTCTTTATCTACAATAAAACCCAGAAAAATACATAAAACAACCTATAATCACCTAATGTGACCAACATGAAGAGCACTTATCAGCTAACCCCACACATCTCATCTTGATGCAAAATAACAAGGAAAAATTCTGAAACTAGCCATAAATGAACATCCTGAGAAAAATATACAGGTAATGACTTGCCCAGAGACACAATACCCTCAACAATAAGCTCAGCCTTGGCATCACTAGCCTTCTTAGGGGCCATGATGACTTCCATACAGTATAATTTTCAATGTAGGTAATAACAAAAAACACAAGTTTAGCAGAGATGTGTACTTTGTTTGTTTTTACGGTGCTTTTACATTGCATGGAACCAGTGGTTATTCAGCAACAGGACCAACGGCTTTACATGACTTCCGAACCACGTCAAGAGTGAACTTCTATCACCAGAAATACACATCTTTCACTCCTCAATGGAATGGCCGAGAATCGAACCTGCGACCGTCGAGGTGGGACGCTAATAGCATACCAACCACAGTGCTGAGGAGCATGTACTTAGTGAGATCTATGCATAGATTGAACCTTTCTGTTTCAGCTTGGAACTACACAAACAAGACGCACTTAATCACATGCATGTTCTACCTGGTTGTCTTTGTCTTTCAACCAAGCAAACATCTGTTATTGGAGCAGATTTTTTCCTAGACAAAACACCTTTGGTCCAAATTGTCCATTATATGTGACATCCAGTAACTAAGGTATGACTGTAATGGCAATCTTGCAGACTGCTGTTTTTGACATCACTGCAGACACAAAACCTGACAAGTGATTGATGGGTACCTAGGTACCTGAGGTGCATACCTCCAAGCTACTACTGATCTGTCTGTTAAGCAAAAGAATATGTCTAGGAGCATTAAAAAATCACAAATGTGGGAATAGTATGTACATAACCGTTCAAACTGAAACATATTTTTCAAATACTGTAACTTTCCTAAAGGTCTGGCCAAAATAAACAACACATAAACCTCAAAAAAAGATGACACAAGTCTGAATAAAGAATTGAAAATCTGACTGACAGAAAATAAATTCTTACACAGAGTAAAATTAAGGCATTCACCTTTACAGGGGTAGCTCACTTTACGCGACAAACAATGATACCAAACTCATACTTTTGCCAAATACCTCAAACTTGGGCAGATAAAACCACTAAAATAAAAACATTATTTAGCCTTTTTACAAAAGTTTAACCATACTAAATTTATGCTACTCCATGCATAAAATAAATTCAAATCAGCTCTTGATTGCCACTGTTCAAATCTTTGCCAAATCAAATGTCAGTTTTTTTAGGATTAATTTCATGTTCTAAAAAATAAATTTTCAATACTTTTTCAAGCAAAGTCGTTTTACTTGTACTTATGCCTTAATGCTACACCAGGGCGAACTAACTGAAAATTTAAAAGTTCTAAACAGTGTGCAAATGAGTATAATTAGGAAACATAAGATTTCCTTGAAATGCCACAGTTTCAACATTTCAACAGTCAAATTCTCTTAATTTATGTTTCTGCCAGTGAAATGAAAATGTGTATTATTCAGAAGCCATAAAAATAAGCTACACCCAGGAAGAAAGATTACTCTTGGGATGTAACTGGAGATCCATGAGAGACTGGCAATAGTACATGCCCATACCTCAAAATTCCAAAATTCTGTAGAATACCTAAGTTTATCAGTAAAATTTTATGAGGTCTTTAATTCACAAATCAATCAAAAAAATTTCATTATGAAAATAGAACTGGTTGGTGAAAAGAGGGTGCTAACATCCAAGCATTCCATGCAATTTCAGCCTGAATTACCAACTAACCCCAGCCTTCATGCACTTTCTATCTAAATTCCCATCTGGTCCACTTCTTCAACTATGTCCTTATCCATAATTACTCTAGGCCTTCCTACTTGCTACTTCCATACCTACTACTTTTCTGACACTACTACTTCTTTTCCCCTTCTCTTCAAAAACCTACACAATTCCAATCTATAACATTTCACTCTAATTTCAAGTCTCTGAACCCCACATCTCTCAGCAATTTCTCGTGAGCAATTTGACTTCCCTGATGCACAGCACCTTTCTAGGCAGTGTAGCTTAAGTAAAATAAAGACACACTAGGCACTATAGATACATATTGCATACTTCCAAATTTCTTATATCTCATCTTCTGGTCTCTCTGTCTGTGACGGGCAAACCAAAAACAAATGCATAGATAGGATCCTTTTAATTTTTATCAGCATTTTATTCATTCCGTCAACTTGAATAAATTCTTCACTAAAAATTTCCACTTCACTGCTAATACTCAATGTTCTTTATCTTAAAACTGTGAATAAAACTGGAAGACTTCTCTTCCTCCTACAAACCCTACTGCCTTCCTACCTTTTCCTACAATTATTCCTGCATTCACTGTCCTCACCTTCAGTTATCTACCTTCCCTGCAATATTTCATTTATTCCTAAAATTCAATATAAATCACCTGCCTGTTTAAAAGCTGAAGACTAGGTCATTTCATTAGTAGCAATATCAAAACCTATTCACTTGAGGAGCTCTTATCCTAAGGATTCTGTTTGAATAAAATTCTAATTAGTTAAAAGAACACTGAAAACAACCAAATTCTGCTAATAGAAATTAACAGAACACTAGTCAACAAGGGCCACTCAACACACACACACACACGTATCCCATTTACCAGGAATTTTCAAGGAATAAGAGAATTTGACTGAAAGTAACATCACGGGTCACCACTGGTGGCAAAGCCTCACCTAATGACCTCTTCACCCATCAAACAGATCTATTCAGCATCCTGTTCATCTACCCTGACAAGGAATTAAGGCAGAAGTACAAATAGTGGGTTTGTAATTTATATGGACATTTCTAGAGCTGAACCAGATGTAATTTAAGTCTTAAAATTGCAATCACTTTCATGTCACCTTTACTCTTCATCATCAAAAACTACAAAGAAAAAACCATTACTATCTTTAGCTTTAGCATTACAAAGGATAGATTATATGTCTGATTCTATCTAGGATACCCTACCTATTACCACCTTCAGACTCCTTACACTGTCGGCTTGAATGTGGAAAAAAAAAGGATGGAGAAGTACTGTGTAACACAATGCAAAACTTAATCATGTATGTTCTACCAAGACTGTCCAAAGACAATATACTAGTAGATAGTGGTTTTACACATAATTTTCAAGCAATGTTCTTTTCATGAGTTATGAAATTCTGAGTAACTACAGATTATGATGGCACTACAGTAACCAATACCGCAAAACAGTGCCCTTGGAAATGCTACTGCCGCCATTTTTTTTACATGTTCATAAAAACAAATTTGATAACTTAAGCCATTATTCTTTTCCAAAGACTAATAAGCTATGGTAGACCCTACTCAACTTTGGCAGATGATCAAACTTAACCATTACTCATACTATGGACAGTTTATTTAACTATCATTTCAGAAATAAAGAGACATGTTCACACATAATTAACTACCAAATTTGCCCAACGCAAATTTTTTAGTACATAAATACATCCATCAATCATATACTGACTTTGTGATCTCTAAATATTTCAGTCTAACTGACAGCATGCGTGAGCCAACTTGAACTACATGTTCACAGCAGTCTGTCTCATTTTTCTTGTGCCTGAAGGGCCTCTCATTTACTCAGGCACTTATTGTCTCCAGTTCAGAGACGAGATGAAGCAGTTACCTGCCCAGAAACTATTTTACATCAACATCAACAGGGGGTTTGTCTCTCAAAATTCTGGAGGCAGGGAAAAGGTAATTGCAGGGCCATGGGTAGTAGATGTGGCATAAGTAGGTTACTAGCTCCCCTTTCTTGAGACAAGCCCACTGTTACACTGTAACTGATAAATGACAAAATGAAGTGAGATAAGAGTTTGCTCAATCTTTAGTTGCCTGTTGGTACCAGATATGACATGAGGTTGGTGCCCAATCATCACTTTAATTTGTTTAATGAGTTCTTAAAGTAGATTCCTTTCAGGATAAAGGCAGTGGAATTAACAAGGGAGTTCATCAGAAAGGGGAATTTCCTGGCATCCTGGGACTTACAAAATGCCTACTTTCATAGACAGAAATATCCACACTGAAAAAGTACCTTCACTTCACACAAAAAAACCGAAAGACATTTCAGTTCAATTCCATGTAACAGCCTAGCAACAACGCTTCAGGTCTCCCCCTAGACTCTGAAACTAGTATCAGTCTAAGTCCACCAGTCTAGCATTTGAATATGGATATATCTGGATAGAGACCAGGTTTTGGCCAAGACTACTAGAGCAGAGAACAACCTGAATCATCTTTGAAAGTCTTGTTAAATTCTGGGCCTGCATATAAAGAGGAAAATTCAGAAAGTACCATCTGCAAGGGCAATGTATCTGAAATGGAGATGAACCTTAAGACAGCAATAGCTTGCCTTTCAGCAGACAGCATCAGGAGATTGCTCTTAAGTACGTATCCAGAAGTTCCAGCACCAATCTAGTCTTCTAGCCAAATTGTGACAGTCCTTTGTATTTGTTTGCTGGAAAACTTCTGCATAACCACTTCAGAATGAAGTCCCTGCATCTGCAACTCTCGAAATGTTGGTCGGATCTGGCTCTTACAGATGCTAATCCTTTAATAGCCTCGGGGAGGTGGTTCTGTTGGATCTGCAATGGTGAAGGACACAGGACACCTGGAAGTAGTCATCCCTCTGGTTCCTCACACCAAAAGAAGTCCCCTGTTCAAAGGCATACCTCAGTCATCCAGCAACAGGAACTTGACCAGAGGCAGCCATAAAGCAGCACATCACCTACTTGAATTGAAAACATTGTTCTTAGCTCTCCTGGTGATTGCTGCAACTGTAGAGAACAAGGTTGTCATAGGTGATAGAAGACAACTCCATCAAGGTAGCCAATCTCAGCGGCTAAGGAGGAACAAGATAGTATAAACCTCTGGGTTACCTAAAGGTGGAAATCTTTCTGTGGGCAGAGATCTGTAGTGTTGAAATCATTAAAAAGCTTGTACTACCTTAAGAATGGTCAAACCTCCATTGGCATCTGTAGGGGCATACTTCTGATTAACCTATTCACAATGTGACTGTACCACAAGTTTCCTGTTCACTGCTCACTTCAGCTAGACCCAGAAACCTAAAAACAGAAATCATGCTACAAGCACAAAACAGCCGGGATGTTTTACCTTCCCTGAATTTGGCCTAGGAAGGCAAGTGTTAGCCAATATCGGGCCTTTCAAGTACATGACAATGATGATACTAATTACACTGCTCGTATTCGTATTCGCCATCCGCTGATTTCCAAACCAAAACACTGACCACTAATGTTAGTATTTTATAATACAATAATATGAGAATACATACTATATTATTGGATACAGTGAAGCAGTGTATAACTTTAAGAGATTCATGGAAAAGATGCATATTTACTTTTTCTTCTTTGCTTATCTTAAATTTCTTCACTACACCATCTAGTACGTAGCAGCGGCATCTCAAGCTCATACCTCAATTTTTTGCTCATGCAACAGAGCAAAAAATCGACCGAGTGACGACTCGTACCTTGGAAAACTCGTACATTAATTCACTCACGGGTCAAGGTACCACTGTATTCCAAAATGGGCTACCATAATCTTGCTGGGATTGCATCTAAAGAAACAGATACACAATACTGTTAATGCTCAGTTGCAATCTTGGAGCATTCAACAAACCAGCTGCAAAATTTCCCCCATACCTTAGACATGTTTGGCTTTACGCTAAATCTCCTTAGAACTGTTGCTTGAATACTAATTTCTTGAACACTGTTGCCAGTAAACAATGTCTTCAGTTCAGCTTTCAGTAACTCCATTCACATGTTAGTTGGACTAGTTGTTAATACTGTTCCTCATTCTTCAAAGTATAGTACTTCACTTCATTAATATTTTTCAGTGCTATGGTTTTGAAAAGAGAATGGTAGCTTCAAAGAAGTTCTCTTTTCCATATACTAAAACTAATGTCACTTGGTAGACACAGTGGCAGGCACTAAAATGATCCACTATCATTTTGTTGTATTTTCTTCCAACTTTACTACTATATGAAGATAAGGAAGAAGATGCACATCTCATTCCTTGTTTTTCATTTCTTCCAGTTATTCTTTCATTTGTTATACAGTGGACCCGCCGTATTCGCGTTCTCTGGATTCGCGGACTCGCACATTCGCGGATTTCTCTCAGGAACATTTCCCCGCATTATTCGCGGAAAATTTGCACATTCGCGGTATTTTTCTATGAGAAATATCCACTAATTCCTGGTTTTTTTATCAATTTCATCATAAAATGCACTTTTTGTGATAAAACTATTAAAAAACCAAGTAAGAACATTTTTAGTGGGTTTTTCTTCAGTTTTAACCAACAAAATAGGCTGTTTTTAGCCTTTTTATAGGGGTTCCAACTATTCGCGGGTTCTAATTATTCACGGGGGGGCTCTGGTACGCATCCCCCGCGAATACGGGGGGGGATCACTGTACATCTACTCTAGTAGTAATGCCCTTAATCTCAACACTGTCCCTGTCCATTCCTCAACACCAATAACAAGGAAAAAACAAGACATCACAATCTCTTCTATGGGAACTCAAGATTTTCTCATGTTATTGACCTGAAGATCTCCACAAGAAGGAACGATGAGGTCATCTGTAAAGCCAATAATGAGGTCATCTGTAAAGCCAAACTAAATGGCTGTAGTGGTATTCAATCAATTGCCAGACACCCCAAAAACTTCTAGTTCACTGCTGAACCTTGTACTCTGCAGCTTCCTGCATGCACCACCATTGTTCTAGTCTGATTAAGCAATCAACAGAGTGGCCTTTTTAAGTTACTCATGTTCATGCCTGATTTGTCATTAATTAACACGATCACCAATTTGAACACTCAGCAAATAAAGTGCTGACTGTTATCTCCTTTCTGTTCTACCAATCAGACCCCAACTCCTCCTCAATGCCACAGTACTATAACTGACCTTGCTTCACTGCCTATAACATTTTCCATGGTAGCTGCTACCTGCTTAACTACTCTCCAATCACTTCAAAGCACAATCATAACTACTCTCATAAGCTCCATCTTTCTTGTTTATCTTTCTCCAATTCGGTTGCCTTATCCTCTTCCTCTGTTCTTCAATGTGACCATGAAGTAGCTCTGTCAAGTCCAGAGCTACTTTTGGTTAATGAATTTCTACAGCCAAATCCCCTAATAGTGCATTTGGATTCTGGGTCCACATCAAAGGTCATCATAAAGTGAGCAGGTTCTTGGATACCTCTGTTACTGAGCTGAGATTAAAGGCTTATCTTTTCTAATTTACAACTTACAGCTTGACTTCAAAGAGCCTTGGGGTCTGCTGATCCAAATTATTACCAGATTTAGTTCTTCTTTTAACAGTATCATCTGAGAAAGAAAGTCTGGTCTACATAAGAAAAGAATGGATAACTGCTCATACTTATATTCCAGCTGATTTCAGCCTAATAAAATAAAAACTTCCCAGTATTGTAGGTCCTTCTCATTTTGTAATATTCCCACACAACAGTGGGTCAACACTTGCACTTTGTACAAGTTCCACCCAAGAGCAATAGTAAATTCTGGAAAGAAAGATCAGATATGGTACTCATAACATACTTCTCAGCAATAGCCTACTTCAGTCAGGTCTGAGGGTATACTTCAGTCAGGTCTTAGGGTATGTTGGAAAAGTAAATAAAAATAGTAAAAATCATGAAAATAAATTTTTTTAAAGAGAGCTACTACCTTGCAGAAAAAAATACACAATACAATACATAGCTATAAAAAGTATACTATGTACTAAATCATGTACGTATATACTGAACACAGAACAAAAAATCAGTAGATAATGGCCACAACAATACCATTGTAATATTCACACAAACACCTCTAATCTCACAATAAAACCAGAATAAAACATACTTCCATCATATTTGAAGAGTTCCTGTACATCCCTAATACACTGTAATATACAAAATAAACCTAATACTCTGCAGAAAATGGAAAGATGAAGAAAGGATGAAAAAGAATGTAGAGAAATTATAAAAACTGAACTTAACCTGACCCTGACACTAATTGTTCACTTTGCAAACAAACCTATAAGTGAAAAGAGCAGCAGTATAAATGAAGGACCTCCACTTTTGGGAGGTCTCACCAAGCAATAACTACTTCTTAAATTTTGTTAAATTTTAGTACTCAGTTAATCTATGTTTACCAGGCACTGAGGAATCACAAGATACTTATTTATTGCACAAATATATGAATCATAAAAAGGGATGAAGACTAAAATCTAATTCAAGTATCAATCTCACAGAGAACTAAAATTAAAAACAAGAATTGGCAAATAACGACACTTACCTGTTCTCAAAGTCATGAGGTGGCCCACCAAAGTTTTCATGGGGATGTGGGGGAGGAGGACCACCCATTCCAGGAGGTGCTAGTCTCATGTCCTGATCATTGCCTTGGGGAGGTGGACCCCGTGGAGGTACATTCATTTGCCGCATATCAAAGTCACCAGCTTAAAACAAAATATCTTATTTAATATCTGTAATATGTAAATCAATTTCTAAGGTTTACAACATAGTCTGGCATATAATAAGACTGCAACCTGTCATACTAACATAAAAAAAAATGAGTTTCATTGAGAAGGGACTAAAAATGAAGATATAGCTATGTAGAGTGTCATGTTCATTAGCATGGTTTGTAAGCTCTGAATAATATAATGCTTCATGAATCATATTAAAATTCAAATTCAAAACCAAGTCATTTGCCCACATCTATATCAAATACTGTGACATATTCTCTATACAATCTCTTTTCCAACATACCAGTATTTGTTGGATATAACAAAGGCAGTCCCGTGGGGGTTCCGTTCTCGGCCGGGGTGCTGATAAGCAAAAACCCGCATTAACCGAAAGTTGGCGATTTATGGTGCCAAGTTTCAGTTAATGGAGCCTCTGTTAGGTATGCTATGACGCCACAACTTTATTGTGGGCACCTTATGGCGCCAATAACCAAAACTTGGCCCATTATGGCACCATACATTGCCAATTTTATGGCACTAGACATATGCCATAAAACCAGATCACCATTAAATGAGTCCGCCAATAACTGGGAACTGCCTGTACGTATTTCTTTATTTCATCTAAATTGCAACACTTAAACTGAGTATATGACTAAATGATGAATCAATTGTGGTGGATTAAATTTGTAAGGGCATACTTGTAATGGCCTTCAGAATCTGTTAGCCCTAAGTAGGCAGGAGTGTGAAGAATCTCCAGGAGGATAAAAATAAGGCAACATATTAGATGTGAGCAATACAAATTTGAGAAAAATGGTTGGAAAAACCAGGAATATTATAGCAAAAATGAAAAAAAATCAGGACATTCTCTGTATTTTGGATGCAAGGTTTTAAGAAGCTGCCACAAAATCAATCAGTTGTGATAACAGATACATATAAATTCTATACATGAACACGGAATGCAATATATTGAAAAGCTCCTAAATGAAAAAAATGAACACAAACAAGAGGATGTTGTCATAACACAGAAGAGGGGCCAATAGCAAACACGATAGCTCACAAGGTTAAAAGAGCCCTTGGGATGATGAAGAATGTAAGAAAACCTGACATCATGGATCATCTTCTTCCCACAAAGGAAATGAAGAGATATTATGATGTGCATATTTCACATGAATAACACAATCAGAACATATGAAAATACTGGGAAAGTTGTTATATAAAAAAAACAGAAGCTGCCTTTGTACTCAAGCAATGTCAAGAAGTACAATGCCATATATTTGACAATTTTGAAAAGGGCAACTCAGAGAGTACCAAAACAAATAGTTGAAAATGCATAATGAAGTTGTAAGATGGACAGCTATGTGAAGGGGAACCTAAAGGACACAGCAAAGAACTGTTAATACTGCATATCTTTTGCTGTATACAGCACACTTGAAGCAACTCCCCTAAAGGACAAGAGAGGAGGTGCTAAGCTAATTGAGAAGAAGCCAGTTTATCACTAAGATAAACCTCACACTTAAAGTCGATTTCAAAGAGAAATCAGAAGAATAAAAACTGCAAAACCACTACCTTAGTTTCACTCAGTTTTACATAAAACTGCAGATTTCGCTCACCATCCAAAAGACAAAATCAACATTGGCACACAAGTCTCTGAACATCTTAAACACAATATGTCGACAAACACATTCAATAATATTTTGGTTGAAGGCTAGAAAAATAAATGAATGAATATATCATCTTTACATAACCCTATCCCACAAATACTTAATTAGCACTTCATTAGAATATCAATTCTTCCAAATAATTAAAGTAATGCAAAGCCATGTGCTAACAAGTATAGTATATTAAAAAGGAAAATTAAAAAATACTAAAAACATTACTATATGAAGATTTACCCACCTGGGAAGGATGGGCCTCGTGGCTGTGGTGGTCCTGGTGGTGGACCCTGGAAACCGCCATGTCCGCCAGAAACAGGAGGAGGAAAACGTGTGGGTAAGTTTGTTGGTGGGGGAGGACCACCAGGGGGCATTGGAGGTCCAGGAGGTCCAGGAGGTCCCGGTGGAGGACCGGGAGGTCCTCCATTCATTGTTGGAGCCATAGAAGTAGGTGGTGGTCCTGAAGGTGGCAACAATGGCTCAACAATTTCTCGTCCTCCATGAAGTATTTGAACAGCTGTCTTTGGATCAATAATCCGCATTACAACCTAATCAGAAAAACAAACGAATCAGAACTCATTTGTTTGTCAGAGCAGGTATGCTAAAAGATACTTACATACATTGTGCAGCATATAAAAAAATCCAATTTTAATTGAAGAACTATTAATTTTTTATAATGAAATGCCCAAGCTTTCTCTTTTCAAGTAACATTCTGAATAACAAAGCCATTTACACATCTTATATGCTATTGAGAAAGACTTGCAATGAAATATAATCATGCATAATTAACACCACCTTGCTTTCCACTTACTGGCTTTGCATGAAACTACCATCTACATTGACACCCATTTTCCCCTTTAATGACAAGACAGTTGCAGAATCACTTCAATTACAAAATCAGACTATTAACAGGTCAAAACTTGGTTTTGTTAACAATAATTTGGAAACATGCTAAGCTATGAAATGAATGATTCCCAAAGCAATCTACTCTGTACCCTCTATCTTAGTAAATATTTCGCCTCTCTTGCGTTAATTCTTGTATTTTTGAATTCCAGTGCTGTATTGTAGAACACATTCAAGCTTGTCCACAGTATTTAAAACATTAGAAGAAATAAATGTGGTTAGATTCCTAAGTAGCCTGAACAAGCCACTTACTTAGACATGAATAACACTTAATAAAATTAAGTTTCAGAGTGGTAGCATTAAAGCATCCACTGACAAACCTGAGCCTGAAGTAATGCATATGCTAACTGTGGATTATTCATGAGCATTGTGCGAGCTTCGGTAGGATTATTACGGACACATAATTTCATCTGCCTCATTAATTCAAACATCTGTTCCGGAGGCAAAGAAGCAACTGCATTACTGATAGCTTCTGGTGCCTTACTTGGTTCCACTTCAGGGCCATATGGTGACTCCACAACAGGACCCATCATCAAACCTAGAAGATAATTTTTTCAAAATAATATAGAAAAACGAATAACTTGGAAAGAGAGAAAGTAAATATATACACAAAAAATATTAAATATTCTCTAAGGTACTAAACTGGAATACAGTGGACCTTCCGTATTTGCGGATTTCTCTCTGGAACATTTTCCCCCATTATTCGCGGAAAATTCACCTATTCACAGTATTTTTCTATGAGAAGTATCCACAAATTCCTGTTGTTTTTTTTTATCAATTTCATCATAAAGTGCACTTTTTGTGATAAAACTATTAAAAATAACCAGGTATAAAAAATTTTAGTGGGTTTCTCTTCAGTTCAAACAAACAAAATAGGAGGCTTTAAGCATTTATATATGGGGTTCCAAATATTTGGGGGGGGGGGGGGGGGGGGTCAGGCACGCATCCCCCGCAAATATGGGGGGACCACTGTAATCACATGATATGATCAGCATAATAGGATCCCCAAAATAGGTTTCTTATATACTCACTGCTTCAGACAAAAATATTCATATAAAAAGAAAGGCAATGCGCAATAGCGCACAAATAACCTACTTTGCATTTCCATTCTTGACTTCTCAGTACAAGCATTATCTACACGTAACGGTCGTCCTCCAATTTCATAACTATTCAAGTTACGCATTGCAGAAAGAGCAGTCTCTTGATCTTTATATTCACAGAACCCATAACCTTTTGGCTTGCCAGATTCACGATCATACATAAGCCTGAAAGAAAATTGGCCTTTAAAAGAAAATTTCTGTATACTTTTCAGCTCTCAAAGACTTCCCTGGTACTAAGGTCAAGCAATACTGTGCTTTAATATAAAGAAGAAGCATTATCACAATGAAGAGTTATGAGACATTAACAATCTCATTTGAGATTTTTTAAGAAAATTCAATGAGAACTCAGAAATGCCATTGACTGCATTGTCAAAAAGATTAAGACAAGCCACAGATGCCTTTTAATACACATACTGTATAATATACAGTAAAGCATAACAAATCAACAACCATAAACTTACTTGAATGAAAGGACAGGGCCAACTTGGCTGAAAATATCCTTGAGCTTTTCCTCTGTTGCTTCATAAGGAATGTTCCCCACTGGAAAAAAAATTTAAACTGAAGATTACCATAGCCATACATGAATAAAAAATGCTATACTACTCTTGTAATCCACAAATATAACATCTTAAGGTCAATAACCTAAAATCCTCATATCAGACAACCACTGAGAGTCTACACACAGATAATAAAAACTCTATGCTTTTCTTTTGGCATGCATTCACCAACTCCAAAGGAGTCAACAGATGTCTTTTCTTATTCAACATCTTTGTGGACTGAAACAAAGTCTCCATTTAATTTATGCCAAATCTTTGTAGCTCTACTCAATAATTCATCTTACTTATGAAGTTTGTAATGCTCTAAGTTCCAACAATTTTTCTCATACTGGAGCAATATCTCTCAAATCACACTCCAAGCAGATATAGGGAACTCTCACACATGAAACATTTTGGTATGAGCATTCTTGCCTATATAATTGATTTCCCAAAACAAGAACAACAACTACATATAGTCATCGATGCTGAGATATAATAAGTTAAACAGTGGTGTACATTACACTGATTTGTTACAGACAAAAAGTTAATTTTGTATAATACAATTATCTCAAAAGTACATAGCCAAAAAAGTTAATACTTTATTAAATACTGTAATTATCAAAACGTACACCCAAAAAACATATGAAATCATTATAGAATTCCACTATCATTCTTCTCATTTTTACAACAATGAAAAATTTAAGACAGATAGCAACAAAGCAAGGAATTTTGTGTACGGTACTATCAAAAACTAAAATTTTTCAAAATATGATCTCATCTTAACAGATTTCTATACTTACCAGCTACATTATTATGCTAATTTGCTAAGCTACCATATTAAATGTGTAACACTATCAGATGAATGTGACAATGCTTAAAATAACTGTTATTTTTCATAAGCAAACAAACCAGAGCTTTGTGTGTAGTAGCATCCTCCAGCATGAACTGAAAACAGTCGTTGAACTTTGTAAAAAGAGGAACACCCCTCACTCACCTACTATCACCAAGCACTTTTTCCTTTGGACTAAGGAACAAAGCAGGGGGGTTGAAATGGAAGCTTTAATAAAAGGCTATGGTTTGTATAACTATGAACAATAAAAGTTACATAAATCTTAACATTTGTTCCGAGAGGAATACAAAACATCAACTTGGGTAGGAGACTCGCTCATTAAATCAAAAATCATCTCCATCAACAAGTTGGATGTTGTAATTGCCTGGAATAATCATGACCCTGGTTCCATGAGCAAGGAAGGGAAAAAATGACATGAAGCCCCCTACTTAATCTGACATAAGGATGCCTGAGTGGTACCTGAGTGGTAAGATCTCATGCCAGAGAGAGTACAGTCTTATTCAAGGAAGGAACATTTTGGAAACCATGTAATATCCCAGAAAGGATACATACTATATGTTCCAGCTACATCTGACTAACAAAGAGTGATGGGTTCAGATTATAGCTCTATCAATATGCCACCACTTGTTATAGATGAAGTTCTAAGACTGGAAGGTCAACTGTGTAATTGCCTATATCTCAGTCTAATCCAGAAGACACTTGTCCTTCTTTCCTGCTCTGCTAGGCAAGTAAAAAAGTAAGACAAGAAAGGCCAGTTACTCTACATTCGTAACCCTGACTTACTCTAAGCTAAGTACTAAGATGAGATACTTTTCTGTCCAAACAAAACTGAATGCCTACACTGTTTGCCAGGTAGCCACACAAGTCCCAAAAACAAGGAATCCAGAGGTTTCTGGGTGATTTCCCTAAGACAATCTGGTGAAGGTCATCTAACATTTCAAGACAGCTATCCTCATTACTTGAAAAACCTTAAAGTTTCTTCAGAGGGCTCAGGATAGTTCGATGCCCCTCGCTTTGTTTGTTTGTTTGTTTGTATGGTGTTTTTACATTGCATGGAACCAGTGGTTATTCAGCAACGGGACCAACGGCTTTATGTGACTTCCGAACCACGTCGAGTGTGAACTTCTATCACCAGAAATACACATCTCTCACTCCTCAATGGAATGCCCGAGAATCAAACTCGCGGCCACTGAGGTGGTACGCCAACACCATACCGACCACGTCACTGAGGCGCTTGCCCCTAACTTTGTAGGCTTCCATAAGGACTACCCAACTAAGCTTGAGAAGCCACTCCACTATTCAGGGATGTGAGACCACTCTGTCACCAACATGACTCTGGTAGCGAAGCTTTCTGCTACTACATTCCTCCTTCCTGAAAAGTACCTGGCTAACCATCACCACATCTGTCTCTTTTTTTTTCTTTTTCTTTATTTTATGAAAAAACAATTAAAAATAAGTACTATCAACAATTAAACAAAATAAAATACTCAACAGGTAGCCTAGCAGTGTGAGAAGCACAATGCCTGTACTAGGTGACAGCTGAAGAAACGGTGCTTGGTGATGACAGGTGAGTGAGAGAAATGCCCCTACTCATCCCCTTTACTACTGGTTAACCTACCTTGTTACCAGGTTCAACAACCATATCCAGCTCACAATGAAGAATACTCCTACATAAATTTCAGTTTGTATTCCTAGGCAAACAAACTGGAAACATGCTTGGAGTGTCCACAGAAGCCTAGGTGGAAACCTAATATAGGATTTTTTAGTTAACTTTCCAGCATCAAAATGTAAAGGTTGAATATGAATGAAACAAAACAGGCTGAAGCCATTAAGATGACCTGTTTGAGTAGCATATGTAGTGTATGAAGAACTGAAAAGTGAGAGACATGGAGACAGATGCTGAAATGGTAAGTTAGAGTAAGTGAAAGGATGGATTGTAATATGAAACAGTTTGCTCGTATGAAATGAATGAACAATAATAAGTTGGGGAAATGAGGTAAATTCACAAACGTTTAGGAGGGAAGAGAGGAAAACCTAGAAAATGCAGGACAGATGGTATGAATGAGGTATTGGAAAGGGAGGGCCTAAATATTCAAGAGTGCATGGAAGATATGTGCTGATAACCCTTCTGTGTAGGATTTTCAAGCTGCTAATGTTGTGGGTTCATCCATGAATCAACAATTACAATTTGAAGCAGGCAAAGTCTACTGCCCAAAACTGAAACATCTACCCAGACGCACCAAAAATTAACAGTCAAAACTTATATTACTGGCTAACATTAGGCCACAAAGGTTTACCATGAACAATAGGCAAATAAAGTAAATTGCATAATTTATAACAATCACATTTAGGTTAGGGTCGGTTTAGCTTGTGACAAATTAGGGTCAACTGAATGGGCAATTTGTTTGTTTGTTTGTATGGTGTTTTTATGTTGCATGGAACCAGTGGTTATTCAGCAACAGGACCAAAGGCTTTACGTGACTTCCGAACAACGTCAAGAGTGAACTACACCTCTCACACCTCAATGGAATGCACAAGTATCGGACTCACGACCACGGAGGTGGTACGCCAACACCATATCAACAGCGCCGCTGAAGTGCTATGGGCTGTTTGTGCAAACATTAAAAAAAAAATTGTATACCTAGTACTAGGCTACCTAAATTACATAGGCTAAGCTAGATAGGCTAGAAGGAATTATTTACAAGTTAACATCCTGATGATTCCAATTCCTTCACACCCAAATTGGTTTGGTTAAGTGTACACATTAGGAATGACAAAACCAGTAGTAATCCAACCTGAAGGATCTACCTACGACATTGGGATGTCGAACTCGGAGATATTTGTACCTAGGTACTACTAGGTAGGTATTGCTTTCAAAATTAACCAAAATTAAGCCTATTGGACTTATGCTCTAGGTTCAGTTTCTCAGTAATGTGATGTAATTGAAATAACTGTAGTTGTACGAGTGTGCAAAAGTTTATTTTAGCAGAGTGGCTTCGGGTCGCGTCACGTTGGGCTGTTCTAAGCGTGAAATAGCATAGGCCTGTCATAACCGTTAGGCTGCACAGTCACAGTTTTAATTGTGAAATTTCATTCATTTTGCCAGCAATGTGTGACCAACTACCTCTCCCCATACACCGAAGCGAATTTAGGTTCATGTGACCTTCCACAGCCTCCGAAAGACAGCCCAGGTTAATACAGCAACATGTCTCACGCCTAACGAAATTTATTAATATACATAGCTAAAACAAATCTCTCTTCAACAAACCAAAAACTGAACGTAGAGATTTCTCTACAACGGCGCTTGTCTCGCTCATTTTGACGGGTTGAAAACGATACCGGTTCTAGAAATACTGGACAGACAAATCTAATTGCCAGGCATTTCTCTCGTCGCTTCCCCTATCTTCGGCCTACAGGTCTTCAGTTCTAGCCCAAACAAACCGATGGGTGCGTTCGCTTCCGTTTTGAACTATATTACCCTATACATAATGTATAGTTGTCATTAAAATGTACTATTTATTGTGTTTTGTACATTTGGCGTATATTCTAACGTATGTAAAAGTCTCCATCTGAAATGTGTCAAAAAACAATGAGGTGATATTCTACAGACTCATTATCGGTTTGAACTATATTATCCTATATATGATGTATTTGTCATTAAAACGTACTATATTTGAGTACTTTCATCCATTTTATGTAATTTCTAATGTGGATATTAGAATCCATCAGGAAATTGTTAGAGTAATAAAGCGATATTCTAAAACTCAGTATACAAAACGCAACCGCGAGTCCTGCGTATTCTTGATAACGTACACCATTCGTTTACTAACCATTCCTGTTATAAATCAGTTAAAATACTGCGCTTACTCAGCTATTTCCAAGTTTAGGATGTGAAAACTAAGTATACATTTCATTCTGACGGGATCAAACTTATATAATGGTCGTCTAGAAGATATGTGTTAAACACATTTGGCAAGCTTTCTATTTTCTTTCTCCAGGCTCCAGCCCTATTCTTCTTTAAGAGCAAATAGAATAAGAGAGAATATTTAGAGTGGAATATATTTACCCCTTAAGAACGTACTTAGTAAGCGCATATCACCATTAGAGCACAAATTTGGCAGTGCATTTTTATCATTCCAGGTATAAATTTTATTAAAATAAACGGAAACACATTATCAGAGCACCATGAAATGGTAAATATATCGTTAAAATTATTAAAGGGTCATTAACGAAACACGCCGAGGCATTAATAGTTATTTCTAGGACTCTCCCATTATTTTCTTAATTATTCATGTCTGCGAAGCTGTCACTATAATAGCTAACTATTAATCGCAGTTACCTACAAGGGCCTGAAATTCGAATGCTGAAGTTCATTGAAATATTCCTCATGGAAGGCGGCCAAACCATTTTCTAGAAATGGTCAACACAGATATATTATTATTTGAAAAAAGAAGAATTCTTCTTTTTTATTGCTTTTTTATATGAAGGGGAAATTTAAGTTTTGTAATCTCATATCCTGTTGTTCTGTGCTGAAAATGTGAGTACTTTAATTGTTGTTCAGATTGTTGTGGCCTTGGTCCCTTCTTTGCATCAAGTATTCTTAGTTCGTTTCTTTCTCTCTTTCCCTAATTTTTTGTGGCCAAAGAACTGAAAATAAGGCTTTGATTTCTGTAAACGTTCTATAACTTGGTCTCCATGGCCAGTGTTATGGTTTAGAATAAGTCTTATTTAGAAGACACCAAACAAATAGCAGAGCCATTTGGTGCCTCTCAAAAATTATTGTTCTGATTACAAGCCCAGGAGGATCAACCTAGTAGTATAATCTCATCAATATTTTACTACCATTCTATTGCTAACTTTTGTCTTATTCTCACATCAGTTTTTTGGCGGGTCGGGGTGTGGTTTGGTGATTCACAAGGTCCCTCGAGAACTAGACTGGCAGAATTGATCTGGTAAAGCTCGATCCTCAACTGATTTTAGAAGGCTGGTTAAATACCAGCGTTACCCTTCACAAGTAGTTTTTGTAGTTCAGGAATTAGTGTTATGGGAAAGTGCATTTAAAGTAATGTACCTTTGCTGCTACAAAATATGTAGAGTAGTACAGGTCGTAAATGATAATCTATTACTGATACTGTGTAGGTAGCATCATCTAATCATCTGAAGTGAGAAAATTTCGGAGGTAAAAGTTCAAATTTAGACAGAATGAACATGACAGAAAGGAAAAGCTCCAAGACTCCTCTACAGAACCTTTGCATTAAACTCACACACACACACAAGACGATTTTGCTCGAAGTTGATCAGAAATCACTTATTTCCAGATTTCTTTCACGTGCCTAGAGTTGTTTTCTATTTAATTTACTTCAGTTAATTTATATTATTATTATTATTATTATTATTATTATTATTATTTTCTTTCTTTCTTCTTTTTTTCTATTTTATTATTTTTTTTTTGTGCGCTCTATCACAGTCCTGCCAATTTGAACTGGGTGGTATTTTGGTTATTATTATTAGTTATTATTGAAAAAGAAACCCACAAATTCAATTTGTAACTTGTTTACTTCTAAAGTATTTACATTTAGTTTACTCCACACTCGAGTACTTTCAGCCCTTCTGTGGCCCATTCTCAAGAGATGTTTGGGATGTTAGCCTGGGTCAAGGCCCAGCAGTCTTCTGGAACTTCTTCTCGTTGTGCTGTCATTTATGCGATGGCTGTTCTGGTTTTCTGAGAGTTGCCAATCCCCTCTTGTCGCTCTGATATCCCTGAGCTGATGGTCAATGGGATTTACCCTTGTGGTAAGGGTGTGGTCACCGAAAGTCTGTTGGGCAGGAAACCTAATCTCCAGGTCAGCAGGGTCAATCTTAGCTTCTTTTAATATCAAAGCTCAGGCTTATGGGATCTTCTGAGGTAAAACCTTTGTTTCCTTCAATTACTTTAATCTCTCTGATAAGTGCACCTTCTACTACCCTCCTGTGACTAATTTTGTTGCTTTTGTATATAAGCCTACTGGTTTTTGAAATCCATTCTATGGTCATTTTCCCAACAATGTCTAGCTATAGCACTCCCTGAGAGTTAAGCTGTACTGCCCTTCTATGTTCTTGGACTCTAGTCCTTATTCCCCTACCTGATTCCCCCACATATCTGTCTCCACAATTATTGCAATTGATTATGTATACCCCCGCTACATCATCTGTATTACTGTCTTCTCCTTCCAATTTATTTTTACATACTTTGTTTTTAGGTATTATTCAAAGGTATATACAAATTATATTGACTTTCTTTCATTTTTGAAGTGATTTGTTTCATTTTAGGCATAAAAGGGAGGGCAACTATTTTCTTGTTTTCTTTATTCCATGTACTCTCTACATTCGCTCTGTAAAAATATTTTTCTAGCTTTGTTGAGTGCCCTTTTTCTGAACCATTCCGGGCATGCTAATGCATCGAAGCTTTTATCGATGTAATTTATTTCTTGCTCTATCTTGCAAGGGTCACACGTTCTCATTGCCCTAAGAAATAAACCTGTTAGAACCCCTATTTTTATATCATGACTATGAAAAGAGAAGAAATTGAATATATGAGTTTGTATGTGTGGGCTTTCTATATGTGCTGAATTCATATTCTGTTTCTTTCTTTCTATGAGTATGTCTAAAAAGGGCAGTTTATTATTGTCACTTTTCTCTAAAGTGAACTGGTATTGTTATCAAACTTATTGAGCTCATCTAGAAAAGTTTCTATTTTATTTCCATCCCTTGCAGAATAGCAAAAATATCATCCACGTATCTCCACCATCCTTGCAGGTTTTTAAGTTAGGGGACATTCACATTAGGAACTAGATTAGTTTCGAAATATTCCATATAGATGTTTAGCGAGCAATAGGTGATAATGAGGACCCATAGCTACTCCATATTCTGTTTGTAAACATGTCCCTCAAACGTGAAATAAGTATCACTGACACACAATTTGATCAACTCAAGGAAGACGCCTATTCCGATGTTTGGATTGAAAATACCTCATTATGTTTAGTCTGTAGGAATTCTAATACTTATCTAAGGGGACATTGGTGAATAATGCTACTACATCAAAACTAACCATGTGTCCCTTTATATTCTTTTTCTTAACTTTGTCTATGAAATCTACTGAATGTTTAATATGGGATTCTGAAAATATACCTAAGTATATTCCTAGTTCTCCAGCTAACCACACAGCTAAGTTTTTGTTAGGAGATTTCCTACTAGAAACAATAGGGCGTAGTGGGCAGCCCTCCTTGTGTATTTTGGGGCTGCCATATATGTATGCAAGTTCTCTTGAGAATGGGCCACAGAAGGGCCTGAAAGTACTCGAGTGTGGAGTAAAATTAAATGTAAATACTTAGAAGTAAACAAGTTACAAATTGAATTTGTGGGTTTCTTTTTCAATCTTCAGAAGAAAACTGAAAGAAGTTTTTGTTTGGTTCATCATGTACCCACAGCAACATTACAACAGAAGTACATTTCAAACAACTGTATGAAGTCGCTGGAACTCAAGCTGTTCATTATGCAAGAAGATATGAAACACAACTTTACAAAGCCAAAGCCATGAAAAACAAGATCTGGTTTATAAGTGAATGTTTGAAGAACAAAGTGTGTCCAAAAACATATGGCAGGATTGGAAGAAGACCCTGGAGTGGAGAAGCATTCAGCAGTTTTCAAGAAGGATACATCAAGGCATCATGTTTGCAAGAGCTTAGGGAGAAAGAAAGAAGCTGCATTTGCTGGTGTAAGGAGTACACAAAACACACTTCAAGAGACCATAAGGGGTGAGTGGTACAAAAAAGTTGTTGGGCAGGTCAACAGTAGAGTAAACTTTGATACAAATCGTAACATGGTCAACATTAAAAGTAAGTTTGAGAGTTATTTAGTAATTCGGTTTGGATAAAATCTAGCATATGGATAATATAAAGAATATCTCAAGTAGATTATTGACTAGGATGAAACAGCAGCACTAGGGCTAGGATTAAATTTTTGTGCAGGGACTACAAACAATATTAACATAGAATTCAACAGCAAGATTAACTACCTTAATGTTGAACATCACAATGATTTAGCTCCTTTTCTCAGAGGAGTGATGATAGGAGTAATGAAAGGAAACTAGGAGATATCTTGCCAAGGAGATTTAGTATTGCTCTGAAGGGATTAAAAAGCTACAAAGATATTAGAATTATGAAAGCTGACAAAGGGGGGCGGGGGTAGTATTGTCATCATGAATTAGTCAGAATATAGGGTTAAAATGTACAGGCTACTAGGATGATGAAACTACTTATACTAAAATAGAGAATCCTCCAACAATCCAAAAGCTTCAGAATACCTTTAATCAGAATGTGAAGAAAATAATCAGTAGACATAGGTAATGGGAAGGACGTGCTATGCAATAAATTATTCTCAAGTAAATTACCAGAACTTGCATACATATATGGCAGCCACAATATACACAAGGAGGGATGCCCACTAGCCCTATTGTTTCTAGTAAGAAATCTCCTAACAAAAAACTTAGCTGGTGTGGTTAGCTGGAGAACTAGGAATATACTTAGGTATATTTTCAGAATCCCATATTAAACATTCAGTAGATTTCATAGACAAAGTTAGAAAAAGAATATTAAAGGGACACATGGTTAGTTTTGATGTAAATAGCATATTCACCAATGTCCCCTTAGATAAAGTATTAGAATTCCTACAGACTAAACATAATGAGGGTATTTTCAATCCAAACATCGAAATAGGCGTCTTCCTTGAGTTGATCAAATTGTGTGTCAGTGATACTTATTTCACGTTTGAGGGACATGTTTACAAACAGAAATATGGAGTAGCTATGGGGTCCTCATTATCACCTATACTCGCTAACATCATATGGAATATTTCGAAACTAATCTAGTTCCTAATGTGAATGTCCCTAACTTAAAATGCAAGGATGGTGGAGATACGTGGATGATATTTTTGCTATTCTGCAAGGGGATGGAAAATAAAATAGAAACTTTTCTAGATGAGCTCAATAAGTTTGATAACAATATCCAGTTCACTTTAGAGAAAAGTAACAATAATAAACTGCCCTTTTTAGACATACTCATAGGAAAGAAAAGAAACAGGATATGAATTCAGCACATATAGAAAGCCCACACATACAAACTCATATATTCATTTCTTCTCTTTTCATAGTCATGATATAAAAATAGGGGTTTCAACAGGTTTATTTCTTAGGGGCAATGAGAACGTGTGACCCTTGCAAGATAGAGCAAGAAATAAATTACATCGATAAAAGCTTCGATGCATTAGCATGTTCCGGAATGTTCAGAGAAAAAGCACTCAACAAAGCTAGAAAAATATTTTACAGAGCGAATGTAGAGAGTACATGGAATAAAGAAAACAAGAAAATAGTTGCCCTCCCTTTTATGCCTAAAATGAAACAAATCACTTCAAAAATGAAAGAAAGTCAATATAAATTTGTATATTTACCCTTTGATAATACCTTAAAAAACAAAGTTTGTAAATAAAAATAAAATTGGAAGGAGAAGACAGTAATCAGAATGATGTAGCGGGGGTATACATAATCAATTGCAATAATTGTGGAGACAGATATGTGGGGGGAATCAGGTAGGGGAATAAGGACTAGAGTCCAAGAACATAGAAGGGCAGTACTACAGCTTAACTCTCAGGGGAAGTGCTATAGCTAGACATTGTTGGGAAAATGACCATAGAATGGATTTCAAAAACAGTAGGCTTATATACAAAACAGCAACAAAATTAGTCACAGGAGGGTAGTAGAAGGTGCACTTATCAGAGAGATTAAAGTAATTGAAGGA
Organism: Macrobrachium nipponense; assembly: GCF_015104395.2. Taxonomy (NCBI): domain Eukaryota; kingdom Metazoa; phylum Arthropoda; class Malacostraca; order Decapoda; family Palaemonidae; genus Macrobrachium; species Macrobrachium nipponense. The sequence continues at coordinate 22,142,857 of NC_061106.1, forward strand.
AACAAAGGTTTTACCTCAGAAGATCCCATAAGCCGAGCTTTGATATTAAAAGAAGCTAAGATGACCCTGCTGACCTGGAGATTAGGTTTCCTGCCCAAACAGACTTTCGGTGACCACACCCTTACCACAAGGGTAAATCCCATTGACCATCAGCTCAGGATATCAGAGCGACAAGAGGGGATTGGCAAACTCTCAAGAAAACCAGAACAGCCATCGATAAATGACAGCACAACGAGAAGAAGTTCCAGAAGACTGCTGGGCCTTGACCCAGGCTAACATCCCAAACATCTCTTGAGAATGGGCCACAGAAGGGCCTGAAAGTACTCGAGTGTGGAGTAAAAACTAAATGTAAATACTTAGAAGTAAACAAGTTACAAATTGAATTTGTGGGTTTCTTTTTCAATCTTCAGAAGAAAACTGAAAGAAGTTTTGTTTGGTTCATTATTATTATTATTATATTATTATTATTATATTATTATTATTATTCTTATTATTATTATTATTATTAATTATTTATTATTATTATTATTATTATTATTATTTATTATTATTTATTATTATTATTATTAAAGGTTCACAATTATATAGAAACTTAGCTAGGCATCTTCCCCATAGAAATTATTCAGCTGCATTTTCTACTTTTACATTTCATATAGTTTTAGATATATTACACACTAATATTGTTTCAACTAATTTCAAATAGATTATTAATACTGTATCAACTTTACAGAAAGTTAACTTTTCTTTGCAAAGAAAAAATAACAGAAGCATTAAAGATTCTGTAGAGATCGAAGAATTGCAATATATGGATACTTGGATAAATATTTGTCGGATATAAAATTATACTAAATGATTGAGATGTGCTTGAATTTACAACGGCTACTACCTCTTAAGGATTATACAGATATTAGCATGAATTTCTGTGAACCTAAATCTTTAAGAATGACGTGCATTGAAAATTGACAACTTGACACGTAAGAAGAAGAAATGTCACTTGTGTAAACAACCATATAGTATAGCTAGACCCTTCTGCATTAAGTACGTTAATGCATTGGTGTGCAATTCTCTAGCTAATACTATTTTTCCATAGACTGCATCTTGTAAGAATTCGTTAAAATTGAACTAAGGCTTTGTACAAGCTGTTGTGGCGATAAGTCTAACCGTAAGTACACTTAGACGACCTGCAGTCGTTGTGACCTACTACCTAACTATAGGTACTAGCCTACTACTAGGCTACAGGCTACCTAATCTTTTGCAACTAGGCTACCTAGCTACTACCTACCTATATAAGGTCAGTAGCTTATCCCTACCATAGTCTAAGATTAGCCTATTTGTTATTACCTATGTTTTATTTTGTAGTGCTTTACCCCTTCTTATTTCGTTATTCTTTGACCACTGTAAGGAAATAAATAGTTAACATAGCCTACTACCTACCTAGGCTAGGTAGTCTACCTACCTATCTTTTCTTAGGATGCTAGGGGAATCCTATAGGCTACCTACTACCTAGCCTATACTCTGTTTTTTTCCATCTGTCCATCCGCCTGTGGTGTTTTCGCATGGCAACACTGCGTCCCGGGCTTTAGGTAAATACCTAGGTAGTTATGCTATGTGTAAGGTTTAGGTAAATAAAAGGATATCTGGGTATACATTTGCAACTGAAAAGTCTTTTAATAATTTATTGTATGCGAATTACACTGTTAATATTCGAAAAAGGATATTATTTAAAGCCCGGGACGCAGTGTTACCATGCGCAAACACCACAGCCGGATGGACAGATGGAAAAAAAACAGAGTAGGGTAGTAACTAGCTAGTTTACAGATTCAGATTTAGGTACAGCTTTACATAAAGTCATGATCAGGACTCGGATTTATCAGATATTGAATCATGGAAAAGTGTGAAAATGAGCAGTTTAGGTATTTGCTAACAGAAGCACTTACTAGGTAGTAAGGGTAGATCTATTGTAGAAAAAAAAGGCCTTAGGCTAAAGAGGGAATGAAAATAAGCAAAAACATGTCTTTGGGGATACAGATCTATAGAATTTTGAGAAAATCTTAAATGTCTGCTTCTGTAAGCAGATGTAATGTAATAATAATTTTTTTGAGATTTAGCTACCAAGTTTTTAGGTAGGTACCTGGTTTCTGGTTCCTAAGTGGTCACTCCACAAGCACAGCTGTGGGCACACTACACTATTCGTTCAGAGGTCGTCCCATCATTCTGCAAATTGCCTGGCTACTGTACAAAAAAGGAGATATTCACATTACGTACTATCCAATTGATGGTATCCCATATTAAAATGATAAAATTGAAGACTACTGCTGCGTCCTCTGACTCAATAACTGCTACGTAGTTTATGTGCTAAATGGGTGCTGCGTTTAGTATCATTCCCATCGAGATGAACTTAAAAATGTGAGCAAAATATGGTAAATGTCATATAAAAACAAAAGGTGGTAAATATTCCAATCA
>NC_061106.1:22145819-22191465 GCF_015104395.2 Macrobrachium nipponense
TGATTGGAATATTTACCACCTTTTTGTTTTTATATGACATTTACCATATTTTGTGCTCACATTTTTAAGTTCATCTCGAAGGGTGAACTGATACTAAAACGCAGCACCACCATTTAGCGCATAAACTACGTAGCAGTTATCGGAGTCTGAGGACGCAAGGCAGTAGTCTTCAATTTTATCATTTTCAATATGGGATACCATCAATTGGATAGTACGTAATGTGAATATGACAATTTGTCGAAAATTGCATTTTTCCTAACTATACAAACCTGAGGTCCTTTAACAATAGGAAGGTAACTAGCGGCAGCTGGGACGGTCGTAAGCTTCGAACAAGGGGGGGAGAAACGGTAGTTAACTGCTTGTCCGATCGTGCGCGCGCCCGCGCGCCGAGAGGTGAAGAATCACTTTTGCTTTAGGCCCATGCAAAAAAGTTGCAGAGTGAGATGTGGCATGAGGTGGGACTATATGTAAAGGACCTCAGTTTTGTATAGTTAGGAAAAATGCAATTTTCGACAAATTGTCATTTGTTCGATACGTAATACAAACCCTCGGTCCTTTAACAATAGGAAGACTCACTTCTTGGTGGAGGAATCTGAGTCTTTTTGGTGAACAGACTGGTGTTCGTCCAACCCTGGAGTGCCTCTGGTCGTAAGAGCAAGGGAGGGATCCAAACCTCTGTCCGATTGACGGGGTCCGTGCACCGCAGGATCAATGGTCAGACCTCTGGGCCAAGTACTAAAGAGAGGACAAGCGGTATCTCTTCGTACCAGCAAGCAAGAACTTGTTCCTGTTTGCAAGAGACAATCATAAAATGATGGGTTGTCTCAAATTGGCATCCACTTCCTCCCCCTTGTTGGAGGAAGTGGTGGATATTTACTCCTATCCCTACTGAAAGGGATAGGATGGTGCTCTATTGAGTAGCTCACCTGCATCTCGTCCTTACCCAGCAGGGTGACGAACCGTGTCCCTCTACCAGAGGTAGAGGAAAGAAAAAGATGGGAAGAGGAGCCAGTCACACTCTCATTTCCTCATCCATTCTTACGGTCACACCAGGACTCGATGCTGTTCAGCCTGCGAGGGTCTGGGTTAAACTACACAACGTGTTGAGCAACCACCACGGTTCCCAAGGAAAAAGATCCAAGGAACTGTGGGCAATATCCTGAAGGTAGAAGGAGGTGCATGCGGTCCGGTTGGACCAGGCGCCTGCCTTCATTACCTGCGCCACGGAGAAGTTCTTGCGGAACGCGAGAGAATGAATGAAGAGGCGTCCACACTCATCCTGGGTGTCGAGTTTCTTCAGACAGCTCCGTCGCGCCTTCACAGGACAAAGCAGCATAGCCTTCGTACGGAATGGTGGTGAAGTCCATTAGGGAGGGTATTGTGAAGGACTCGAACCAATCGTCAGTTACCGAAGGGTTCTGAGTCTTCGCTACGAAGATCGAAACGAAATCGAGCGTCACAAATCCCCATCCCTTTGTGCTTGACTTCTCAAGAGAAGTCATGCAGTTACCTAAGACGAAAAGAACAGGGAATAGTCGTATGACCTATCCACTCTTCCTCGGACTTTCGGATTATGTTACAGCTACTCCATAACTGACAAGCTATTAAGACGAAGTAATGATTGCTCTGGAACAACCGAACTAAGTCCACAGAATAGTTCGTAACTGACTCGGGCGCTCTGACAGCTGCCGACTGACTGGTTCGGAATCAGTAGTAGAGGCAAGTTGTCCAAGCATCCGGGTAAGTCACGTGACCTTCGCCCTTTAAAAGAGTTATGCTGAGAGACCAAACAAATAAAATATTTTTGTTAGTCACCGATGCCGGACGGCGCGGCGATGATTCTCTTAATGCATAAGCTCAAAAGGCGAAAGTCAATTGCCTTCAAAAGACCGAGGTCCCTGATGGCAAGAAAATCTCATAGACGTTGAATCTCAGCTTAGGAGAAACAACACTATGTGACGTTGAAGACGAAGGTAGGCAATGAAGGTGCAACCTACGTCTTCCAGCTGAATCGAGAGAATCTCAAGATTCTAAACCTGTGCTTACAAATGACTGAAAAACGCTAACCGCCATTTCATTGCTGTCCGTTGTGCAATGAAAGCGGGGCGTTCTTCAGTAATGAAACACAGGGGAGAGCCGCCTGAAGAACTGCTTCTCATGGGCTGAACGTTTGGAAGTAGAGCTGGCAGGTGTGGGAGTAGGCGATGTCTTTCAATACATCTGCTAATCCGGGGTGAACAATGAACAATTGCACACCTCCGAATACAAGATATTTTGAGGACAATCTCAGATTCCGCAAAAAATCATTGCATTATCGAGATACGATGCAGCAAGAGACTATTACAGAATTCTGTTACCGTGCGGTAAACAGAAAGAGAGAGTCGAATAGATATCTCCGGTTTAAAATCTCGCAATAACCGAAGACGATGAATCTAGCGTCACAGCAGTAGATGGTCATTCATGTATGCGAGAATCCCGTTAATCAAGACTTAAGTCCGTGATTGTTGGCAGAGATACGGTTGGTATTCAATCAAAGCAGTGAGAAAGACATAACCAACCGTCCATCTCAAAGCGGCAGCTGGTACTGAAATGCCTCGGGCAATCAATCAATACGCAGTAGCTGTCGCTGACTCGTCATCCTGAGTTGCCAAGTAATCCTTTTCCACGAAGGAATGCGTTCGGCTAGAACCACCGAGCATAAAAAGATATGCTCGAGCAATTATATTTATGCGAAACGAATTTCGGTAAATATAAAAGCTTAAATGGTGTTGTTGTGACAACACCATAAGTATATAAAATTGAAACTGGAAACTCCTGGGAGGTTGCAGGCAACCCGAGTTGCAGTTCAATTAGAATACTTTTTCGTCTAAGTCGCAATCCGTAGAATAACCAGGATATGCGCCTACCCCCCTCGGACCAGTTCAACTGCTTAGCAGAATCATGTCGCGAGGTTAATATACGTAGTATATTTGTAGGATTCTGAACAACGATCTCCATCCTAAATTCTTTCCTTCAAGAAAACAAAATAAGGATTGGAGATCGACCACCTTCGGTCTCTATCAAAGAGAGTGAAGAAGTCTTCTCGAAGGAAAAGCTTCAATGGGTGAACAGAATACTAAGACGATAGTTCAAGCCAAACTGGATATTCCCGTCCGTTCTTCTCTATTCCAGGTTGGTCGCCTACTGTGAGATAGTCTTCTTTCAGCAGCAGTCTTCTTCCTAATGCTAGAAATTCCAGGAATTCGAGCATGAGGCGAGGTTCCCGATTATCGTGTAACATATCGGGATACTCGTCTCGCTCACTTTGGACCGTGGTCTCGCCTAAGTGTTTGGAGATCGTAAGAAACTCTAACACTCTGAATGCGCTAGAAATTCCGTAGAATTCTAAGCAGTCTGCGAAACCCCCCCCCGAATTCGTCAAACGATATCGGCTGGTGGTCCTCTCGATTCCCGTAGAAAACGAGAATGGGGCAGGATCCCTCTTCAAACGACCGGGGCTTACGTTCAGGTAGGACCCGAAGGTCCCCCCTGGTAGCGCAGTCCCCAACGTGGGATCCTACAGAGAAATCTCTGTAGGATCCTTCCCCTTTCCCTCGTAGCCGTAAGGAGAGAGGGAATGGGGGAGGAATTGGATACGCGCTCGCCTTCCCAGTGGAACTAGCAGTTGGAGAAGAGTAGGAGCAGCCATCGCCTTGCGGCGATGGTCTCTCAGAGTCTGGGAAAACGTATCGTCAGGAAAAAAAAAAAAAAAAAAACGTTTTCCCGAGGAGGGTTACGAACTCTCACTGTAGGTAAGGGTCTGCCGCCACTGTGAACGTCGTCTGGGTGGGGCTGATCGACACCTGACAGAGAGAGCCGATACCGTCCTCCGACTCATTCCAGTCCTCGTCGAGGTCGAAACCTCTCAGGAGGACCGAAGGAGTATTTTAAATACGGTGTCCGAAGACACGTAGAAACGCCGCTGTCGCAGTAGAGGAGGTGGAAGTAGCTTGATCGACCGGCCAGAACTGAGAGAGCTTCTTGTCCGGAGACGAGAGACTCTGTCTGGTTTTCAAGACAGAATCGGCAAGCTCCGATCGCGGCAAACCCACCGTCGGTTTGGGTTCCCTCTCGGGCCCAAAAACAAAAGACTCGAGCAGAGACATGGGCTCTGCTGGTGGGAGCGGCGATCCTTCCCCCAGGTCGTTGTGCTGACGAATCAGTGCAATAACCTGGGTAATAAAGTTACTCTGAATCTCGGAAGTTACAGCGTCTTGAGGAGTAGGACCGTCCAGTCCCTCCAACAAGAGCAGCTCCCAGGACCCTCCTCCTCAGAAGAAGGACCAGCAACAGATCCCTGACGTTTGCCTCCAATCACTTGCGCGTACGTCCTGGTTGGTCCTAAGACCAACCTGGCACGTGCGGCGTCGTGATGGGATCGTGAGCGGCGCATCTCTCACATCACTCCTATATACCTCGCTCTTCCTGGGCGTATGCCGAGGAAGTGAAGGTATCGGAGAGACAGAAACTGACGCCTACCCCCTCCCCCCCCTGACGGTCGCCTCCAATCACTTGCGCGTACGTCCTGGTTTGGTCCTAAGACCATACGTGGCACGTGCGGCGTCGTGACGGGATCGTGAGCGGCGCACTCTCACGATCACTCCTAGCTACCTCGCTCTTCCCGGTGTAGCCCGAGGAAGTTGAAGGTAGTGGAGAGACAAGACCTGGACGATGCCCCCCCCCCGCGTCGCTCGCTAGGACAGCGTACCCGTTGATGCAGTGACGATCACCACGAGTCTGCAGCCGATCACCAACCCGCGGTGGGGATCGATCTGCAGGCCTGGTCGTGCCGCTCACGTGCTGTCGCGAGCGGCTCGACTGAGCACGTCGACCCCGGTCCCCATGCGTCAGACGAGCTGCTGCTGGTCACCATATCCGCCCGGTCCCTGTGGGAGCGGCGGTCAGTGACCTGCAGAAGCTCGCTTTCCCGCCGTGAGACCGTGAGCGTCCCTCGCGGCACGTCAAACCGCTGGTACCAGCCGAGGCTGGTACCGTCGGGTCGAGGGGACCTGGGGGGACCTCTTCCCAGCCTCACCCGTGGCCGGTCAGAGACCGTCACGTCCACCCGAGGTACCGGCTGGTCGCTGCGAGAGCGGCCGCTGGCCTGGCGAGAGTCACTGAGCGGCTCTCGACAGTCTTCTGCTCCGTGCCTCGGTCATGACGCTGAGCGAACTCAGGCGTCTTAACTTTGGCTGCACGGTCCACCCGAAGGAGATCGTACACTCGGAACTTCTCGCGGACGAGAAACCGAGCCGGTACCTGGCTTAGCAGCAGAGCTGCCAAGACCAGGCAAGGGTGTACCAGCGGTAGCCAGCACACCCAACCCTTGGTCCCCGTCTTCTTCTTCTTCTCAGAAGGGGAGACGGGCCCCGTTCCCGAAGGAACAGGAGGACCAGCAAGAAGAACCCCCCCGTCACACCGGAGTGTGACGAGCCCTTCGAAGTTCCCAGAAGGAGTCTTCTTAGGGGGAATAACAAAACCCGGTTACCAGCTGGTCGCTGCGAGAGCGGCCGCGGCCTGGCGAGAGTCACCTGAGCGGTTTCTCGCCAGCCTTCTGCTCCGTGCCGTGGTCTTGGCGCCGAGCGAACTCTGGGGCGCCGAAACTTTGGCTGCACGGTCTCCCGAGGGAGAGCGTACACTCGGGATCTCCCGCGAACGAGAGGACCGAGCCGGAAACCTGGCGTAGCGGCATCGCCGCTGCACCAGGCGAGGAAGTACCAGAGCTAACCGATACTCCTCTGGTCCCGTCTATCTCTTCCTTACGGAAGGGGAGACGGGCCCCGCTTCCCGAGGAGCAGGAGGACCAGACAGAAGGACCCCCCGTCCACCCACCGAGGTGGGACGGGCCCGGCCCTTAGAATTCCCGAAGGAGACTTCTTAGGGGGGGTGGGGAGGCAGCCTTCTTCTTCTTGGGCTTATGGGCCTTAGAAGTCGAAGGGGAAGAGGCAGCAACAGACGAAGACGAAGATGACACCTTCCTCTTCTTCGTCAGCTCACGCAGGACAGTCGTCAGGTCCTCCATCCAGCCGGAGTCGGCCTATTGCCGAAGCAACATGGCCCGACTGCACCTGTCCGAAGGACCTGGGACTGGGGAAGACACACCATGGGCAGGACCAGCATGGACAGGCGCAGGAACCAGGAGCGACAGGAACAGCAACCAGCTCAGGAGCGGCAGGAACAGCGGCAGCGGTAAACACAGAATGGACAGCCAAGCCAGTAGCGGGAACCACATCAGCGACAGGTACGGCAGGCCCAGCCATCGCCTCGTAGAATCATCGGCAGCCAGCGTGGTACTGGCGGCCGGTCCAGGGGCGAGCTGCTGGAACAGCGGAAGTCTGGGGCAGGCAACACTAAGAAAACACAGGCGGCGGCGGCATACCCCTCCTCGGTACGGCGGCGACCGGCCCTAGAAGCGGCAGACGGCGTCACCGACACAGCATGGGGAGTGTAGACCAGCGGGGGAGCAGCATAAGCGGCCGTGAAGGTTGTAGTGGAGACCCACTCCAAGGTCACCGCCCCAGACCTCGCTAGACGCTGCAGCAGATCGTGGATGCTAGGCACGCCCTGCAGCCGCAGTGGCCCATACCTGTCCAAGGTCGTCTCCCACGGATGTAGACCTGCGGTAGCACAGACAGATTGAGTAAGAGGGGGGGTTCCCTCACGCACGGGGGGGGGGAGACAATGCCCCACCCCAAACGGAAGGAAGACCCCAAAAACCAAAAATACGAGGAAGCTGAGCGGGGGGGGGCAGGAAAGAAGACGAAGAATCGGATACCAAGGGAGTCGCGGGAGAGCTTTCCGACGACTTCCTGGCAGACCTTCGCTTCCCTACCCACGCACAGCAGTGAAAAAAAGTAATATGAAAATGAAACAGAATACTGCCACTTGCGATTCACTTCATAGAACTTAAAGGGGGAAAAAATCAAGTTCCCGATAAGAGCGGAAACTTGATCCATAATAATATGATGCTAACATAAATATATATTGAAAATGAACAATACTGCACTTGCTATTTTTTCACTTTTCACAGCAATAAATCGTAAGGATTAATTCCCGGGTAAGAAGCGGAAATTGATCCAAAATTAAATTTGATGCAATTAAATAAATGAAAATGAAAAGAAAACTGCATTGCGAATCCACTTTCATTGCATTCTATTCATACAAAATAAGAGGCTCTTGCCGAGCGCAATCAAGCTCTCGGCAACGAACGCACAGGGCAAAAATATAATGAAAAAGAGTACTTACATCTTTCAATTACACACTTTCGCCCAAAATACATGACTCGGCGCGAGTGCGCCCGCCCTCGGCACCGAGACACAATTCAAGGTTCATTCATGAAAAGAGCGGAAATCGCCGTCTCTACGGCGATAGCTCCATGTTGATTCATAATTAAGTAATGAAAATGAAAACAGTGTACTTACAGTTTCATTTTCAAGTCAAACAAACCATTAGTAGAAAACCCAATATAAACAAGCATACGACGATGAAGCGGGCAGAGAGCGATGACGAACACGTCCTCACACCCGCGGCCGAAAGCAAAAGTGATTCTTCACCTCGGCGGCGCGCGGGCGCGCGCACGATCGGACAAGCAGTTAACTACCGTTCTCCCCTTGTTCGAAGCTTACGACCGTCCCAGCTGCCGCTAGTTACCTTCCTATTGTTAAAGGACCGAGGGTTTGTATTACGTATCGGAACAAATCTCCTTTTTTGGACAGTAGCCGGGCAATTTGCAGAATGATGGGACGACCTCTGAACGAATAGTGTAGTGTGCCCACAGCTGTGCTTGTGGAGTGAGCACTTAGGAACCAGAAACCAGGTACCTACCTAAAAACTTGGTAGCTAAATCTCAAAAAAATTATTAGCTACCTATTACCTTACATCTGCTTACAGAAGCAGAGATTTAAGATTTTCTCAAAATTCAATGGATCTGTATCCCCAAAGACATGTTTTTGCTTATTTTCATTCCCTCTTTAGCCTAAGGCCTTTTTTTCTACAATAGATCTACCCTTACTACCTATCTGCTTCTGTAAGCAAATACCTAAACTGCTCATTTTCACACTTTTCCATGATTCAATATCTGATAAATCCGAGTGCTGATCTTGACTTTATGTAAAGCTGTAAATCTGAATCTGTAAACTAGTTACTACCTTAGGTATATATATCCTACTCTGTTTTTTTCCATCTGTCCATCTGGCTGTGGTGTTTGCGAATGGCAACACTGTGTCCCGGGCTTTAAATAATATTCTATTTTGAATATTAACGGTGTAATTCGCATACAATAAATTACTAAAAGACTTTTCAGTTGCAAGTGTATAGAGTAAAAAACTGCATGGTACAGGGGTGGACCATGTACGATCAGCATGAACAACCCCAAAAAAAGTACATTATAACGCGTCCTGACATCAGAGATGGGCATCTGTCGCGACTTGTTGTTGGTGAGAAACGGAGCTAAAGACCTCTACTCTGGTGTCAGGACGCATTATGATGTACTTTTCTTGGGGTTGTACACATTGATCGTACATGGTCCACCCATGTACCATGCGGTTTTTTACCCTACCAAGATACCCTTTTATTAACCTAAAACTTACACATAGCGTAACTACTAGCCTATTTAAAGCCCGGGACGCAGTGTTGCCATGCGAAAACACCACAGGCGGATGGACAGATGGAAAAAAACAAAGTATAGGCTACTAGGTAGTAGGTATAGGATTCCCCTGGCATCCTAGGAAAGGATACCTACCTAGGTAGCCTACCTAGCCTAGGTACCTAGTAGGGTAACTAGTACCTAGCCTACCTATTTAGGTATTTCCTTACTGTGGTCAAAGAATAACGAAATATAAGAAGGGGTAAAGCACTACAAAATAAAACATAGTAGTAGTAGGTAGGTAATAACAAATGGGCTAATCTTAGACTATGGTAGGGATAAGCTACTGACCTTATAGGTAGGTAGTAGCTAGGTAGTCTAGTTGCAAAGATTAGGTATAGCCTAGTACCTATACTACTAGTTAGGTAGTAGGTCACAACGACTGCAGGTCGTCTAAGTGTACTTACGGTTAGACTTATCGCCACAACAGCTTGTACAAAGCCTTAGGTCAATTTTAACGAATTCTTACAAGATGCAGTCTATAGAAAAATAGTATTAGCTAGAGAATTGCACACCAATGCATTAACGTACTTATTGCAGAAGGTGCCAGCTATGGTTGTTTACACAAGTGACATTTCTTCTTCTTGCGTGTCAGTTGTCAATTTTCAATGCACGTCATTCATAAAGATTTAGGTTCACAGAAATTCATGCTAATATCTGTATAATCCTTAAGAGGTAGTAGCCGTTGTAAACTCAAGCACATCTCAATCATCTAGTATAATTTTATATCCGACAAATATTTATCCAAGTATCCATATATTGCAATTCTTCGATCTCTACAGAATCTTTAATGCTTCTGTTATTTTTTCTTTGCAAAGAAAAGTTAACTTTCTGTAAAGTTGATACAGTATTAATAATCTATTTGAAATTACGTGAAACAATATTAGTGAGTAATATATCTAAAACTATATGAAATGTAAAAGTAGAAAATGCAACTGAATCATTTCTATGGGGGAAGATGCCTAGCTAAGTTTCTATATAATTGTGAACCTTTAATAATAATAATAATAATAATAAAGTAATAATAATAATAATAATAATAATAATAATAATAAATAATAATAATAATAATAATAATAATAATAATAATAATAATAATAATAATAATAATAATAATAATAATTAACTGAAGTAAATTAAACAGAAAACAACTCTAGGCACTTGAAAGAAATCTGGAAATAAGTGATTTCTGATCAACTTTGAGGCAAAATCGTCTTTTGTGTGTGTGTGTGTGTGTGTGTGTGTGTGTGTGTGTGTGTGTGTGTGTGTTTAATGCAAAGGTTCTGTAGAGGAGTCTTGGAGCTTTTCCTTTCTGTCTAAATTTGAACTTTTACCTCCGAAATTTTCTCAATTCAGATGATTAGATGATGCTACCTACACAGGATATCAGTAATAGATTATCATTTACGACCTGTACTACTCTACATATTTTGTAGTATCAAATGTACATTACTTTGAATGCACTTTCCCGTAACACTAATTCCTGAACCTACAAAAACTACTTGTGAAGGGTAACGCTGGTATTTAACCAGCCTTCTAAAATCAGTTGAGGATCGAGCTTTACCAGAATCAATTCTGCCAGTCTAGTTCTCGAGGAACCAAACCACACCCCGACCCGCCAAACTGATGTGAGAATAAGACAAAAGTTAGCAATAGAATGGTAGTAAAATGTTGATGAGATTATACTACTAGGTTGATCCTCCTGGGCTTGTAATCAGAACAATAATTTTTTAGAGGCACCAAATGGCTCTGCTATTTGTTTGGTGTCTTCTAAATAAGACTTATTCTAAACCATAACACTGGCCATGGAGACCAAGTTATAGAACGTTTACAGAAATCAAAGCCTTATTTTCAGTTCTTTGGCCACAAAAAATTAGGGAAAGAGAGAAAGAAACGAACTAAGACTACTTGATGCAAAGAAGGGACCAAGGCCACAACAATCTGAACAATTAAAGTACTCACATTTTCAGCACAGAACAACAGGATATGAGATTACAAAACTTAAATTTCCCCTTCATATAAAAAAAAACAATAAAAAAGAAGAAATTCTTCTTTCAAATAATAACATATGCGGTATTGACCATTTCTAGAAAATGGTTTGGCCGCCTTCCATGAGGAATATTTCAATGAACTTCAGCATTCGAATTTCAGGCCCTTGTAGGTAACTGCGATTAATAGTTAGCTATTATAGTGACAGCTTCGCAGACATGAATAATTAAGAAAATAATGGGAGAGTCCTAGAAATAACTATTAATGCCTCGGCGTGTTTCGTTAATGACCCTTTAATAATTTTAACGATATATTTACCATTTCATGGTGCTCTGATAATGTGTTTCCGTTTATTTTAATAAAATTTATACCTGGAATGATAAAAATGCACTGCCAAATTTGTGCTCTAATGGTGATATGCGCTTACTAAGTACATTCTTAAGGGGTTAAATATATTCCACTCTAAATATTCCCTCATATTCTATTTGCTCTTAAAGAAGAATAGGGCTGGAGCCTGGAGAAAGAAAATAGAAAGCTTGCCAAATGTGTTTAACACATATCTTCTAGACGACCATTATATAAGTTTGATCCCCGTCAGAATGAAATGTATATATAGTTTTCACATCCTAAACTTAGAAATAGCCGAGAAAGCGCAGTATTTTAACTGATTTATAACAGGAATGGTTCAGTAAACGAATGGTGTACGTTATCAAGAATACGCAGGACTCGCGGTTGCGTTTTGTATACTGAGTTTTAGAATATCGCTTTATTACTCTAACAATTTCCAGATGGATTCTCATATCCACATTAGAAATTACATAAAATGGATGAAAGTACTCAAATACAGTACGTTTTAATGACAAATATACATCATATATAGGATAATATAGTTCAAACCGATAATGAGTCTGTAGAATATCACCTCATTGTTTTCTGACACATTTCAGATTGAGACTTTTACATACGTTAGAATATACGCCAAATGTACAAAACATAATAAATAGTACATTTTAATGACAACTATACATTATGTATAGGGTAATATAGTTCAAAACGGAAGCGAACGCACCCATCGGTTTGTTTGGGCTAGAACTGAAGACCTGTAGGCCGAAGATAGGGGAAGCGACGAGAGAAATGCCTGGCAATTAGATTTGTCTGTCCAGTATTTCTAGAACCGGTATCGTTTTCAACCCGTCAAAATGAGCGAGACAAGCGCCGTTGTAGAGAAATCTCTACGTTCAGTTTTTGTTTGTTTGAAGAGAGATTTTTTTGTTTAGCTATGATATTAATAAATTTCGTTAGACGTGAGACATGTTGCTGTATTAACCTGGGCTGTGTTTCGGAGGCTGTGGAAGGTCACATGAACCTAAATTCGCTTCGGTGTATGGGGAGAGGTAGTTGGTCACACATTGCTGGCAAAATGAATGAAATTTCACAATTAAAACTGTGACTGTGCATCCTAACGGTTATGACAGGCCTATGCTATTTCACGCTTAGAACAGCCCAACGTGACGCGAACCGAAGCCACTCTGCTGAAATAAACTGCGCACTCGTAAAACTACAGTTATTTCAATTACATCACATTACTGAGAAACTGAACCTAGAGCTTAAGTCCAATAGGCTTAATTTTGGTTAATTTTGAAAGCAATACCTACCTAGTACCTAGGTACAAATATCTCTTGAGTTCGACATCCCAATGTCGTAGGTAGATCATTCAGGTTGGATTACTACTGGTTTTGTCATTCCTAATGTGTACACTTAACCAAACCAATTTGGGTGTGAAGGAATTGGAATCATCAAGATGTTAACTTGTAAATAATTCCTTCTAGCCTATGTAGCTTAGCCTATGCAATTTAGGTAGCCTAGTATATACAATTTTTTTTTTTAATATTTGCACAAACAGCCCATAGCACTTCAGCGGCGCTGTTGATGTGGTGTTGGCGTACCACCTCCGTGGTCATGAGTTCGATATTCGGGCATTCCATTGAGGTGTGAGAGGTGTAGGTCACTCTTGACGTTGTTCAGAAGTCATGTAAAGCCGTTGGTCCTGTTGCTGAATAACCACTGGTTCCATGCAACATAAAAACACCATACAAACAAACACAAATTGCCCATTCAGTTGACTCCCTAATTTTGTCACATGCTAAACCGACCCTAACCTAAATGTGATTGTTTATAATTATGCAATTTATTTTATTTGCCTATTGTTCATGGTAAACTTGTGTGGCCTAATGTTAGCCAGTAATATAAGTTTTGACGGTTAATTTTTGGTGCGTCTGGGTAGATGTTTCAAATTGTAATTGTTGATTCATGGATGAACCCACAACATTAGCAGCTTGAAAATCCTACACAGAAGGATTATCAGCACATATCTTCCATGCACTCTTGAATATTTAGGCCCTCCCTTTCCAATCCTCATTCATACCATCTGTCCTGCATTTTCTAGGTTTTCCTCTCTTCCCTCCTAAACGTTTGTGAATTTACCTCATTTCCCCAACTTCTTATTGTTCATCATTTCTTACGAGCAAACTGTTTCATATTACAATCCATCCTTTCACTTACTCTAACTTACCATTTCAGCATCTGTCTCCATGTGTCTCACTTTTCAGTTCTTCATTCACTACATATGCTACTCAAACAGGTCATCTTAATGGCTTCAGCCTGTTTTATTTCATTCATATGCAACCTATACATTTTGATGCTGGAAAGTTAACTAAAAAATCCTATATTAGGTTTCCACCTAGGCTTCTGTGGACAATCCAAGCATGTTTCCAGTTTATTTGCCTAGGAATACAAACTGAAATTTATGTAGGAGTATTCTTCATTGTGAGCTGGATATGGTTGTTGAACCTGGTAACAAGGTAGGTTAACCAGTAGTAAAGGAGATGAGTAGGGGCATTTCTCTCACTCACCTGTCATCACCAAGCACCATTTCTTCAGCTGTCACCTAGTACAGGCATTTTGCTTCTCACACTGCTAGGCTTACCCTGTTTTTGAGTATTTTTTATTTTATTGTTTTTAAATTTGTTGATACATATTTTTACTTGTTTTTTCATAAAAAAAAAAAAAGAGACAGAGATGTGGTGATGGTTAGCCAGGTACACTTTCCAGGAAGGAGGAAGTAGTGGCACAAATGTCTGCTACCAGCTCTGCTACCAGAGTCAGTTGGTGACAGAGTGGTCTCACATCCCTGAATAGTGGAGTGGCTTCACAAGCTTAGTTGGGTAGTCCTTGTGGAAGCCTACAAAGTTAGGAGCAAGCGCCTCAGTGGCGTGGTCGGTATGGTGTTGGCGGACCACCTCGGTGGCCGCGAGTTCGATTCTCGGGCATTCCATTGAGGAGTAAGAGATGTGTATCTCTGATGATAGAAGTTCACACTCTACGTGGTTCGGAAGTCACATAAAGTCGTTGGTCCCGTTGCTGAATAATGTCTGCTACCAGCTCCGCTACCAGAGTCAATGTTTGGATGACGAGATGGGTCTCACATCCCTGAAATAGTGGAGTGGCTTACACAAGCTTAGTTGGGTAGTCCTTGTGGAAGCCTAACAAGTTAGGATCAAGCGACCTCAGTGGCGTGGTTCGGTAAATGGGTGTTTGGCGTACCACCTCGGTGGCCGCGAGTTCGATTCTCGGGCATTCCATTGAGGAGTAAAGATGTGTATCTCTGATGATAGAAGTTCACACTCTAACGTGGTTCGAGTCACATAAAGTCGTTGGTCCCGTTGCTGAATAATGTCTGCTACCGAGCTCCGCTACCAGAGTCCATGGTTGGTGACAGAGTGGTCTCACATCCCTGAATATGGAGTGGCTTTCACAAGCTTAGTTGGGTAGTTCCTTGTTGGAAGCCTACAAAGTTGAGGAGCAAGCGCCTCAGTGGCGTGGTCGGTATGGTGTTGGCGTACCACCTCGGTGGCCGCGAGTTCGATTCTCGGGCGGGCATTCCATTGAGGAGTAAGAGATGTGTATCTCTGATGATAGAAGTTCACGCTCTACGTGGTTCGGAAGTCACATAAAGTCGTTGGTCCCGTTGCTGAATAACGACTGGTTCCATGCAATGTAAAAACACGATACAAACAAAGCGAGGGGTGGCATCGAACTGTCCTGAGCCCTCTGAAGAAACTTTCAGGTTTTTCAAGTAACTAGGACAGCTGTCTTGAAATGTTAGATGACCTTCACCAGATTGTTTTAGGGACATCACCCAGAAACCTCTGAATTCCTTGTTTTTTGGGACTTGTGGTGCTACCTGGCAAACAGTGTAGGCATTCAGTTTTGTTTGGACAGAAAAGTATCTCATCTTAGTACTTAGCTTAGAGTAAGTCAGGGTTACGAATGTAGAGTAACTGGCCTTTCTTGTCTTACTTTTTTTCTTGCCTAGCAGAGCAGCAAAGAAGGACGAGTGTCTTCTGGATTAGACTGAGATATAGGCAATTACACAGTTGACCTTCCAGTCTTAGAACTTCATCTATAACAAGTGGTGGCATATTGATAGAGCTATAATCTGAACCCATCACTCTTTGTTAGTCAGATGTAGCTGGAACATGTAGTATGTATCCTTACTGGGATATTACGTGGTTTTCCAAAATGTTCCTTCCTTGAATAAGACTGTACTCTCTCTGGCATGAGATCTTACCACTCAGGCATCCTTATGTCAGATTAAGTAGGGGGCTTCGTGTAATTTTTTCCCTTCCTTGCTCATGGAACCAGGGTCATGATTATTCCAGGCAATTACAACATCCAACTTGTTGATGGAGATGATTTCTCATTTAATGAGCGAGTCTCCTACCCAAATTGATGTTTTGTATTCCTCTCGAAACAAATGTTAAGATTTATGTGACTTTTATTGTTCATAGTTATCACAAACCATAGCCTTTTATTAAAGCTTCCATTTCAGCCCCCCTGCTTTGTTCCTTAGTCCAAAGGGAAAAGTGCTTGGTGGTGGTAGGTGAGTGAGGGGCGTTCCGCTTTTTGACAAAGGTCAACGACTGTTTTCAGTTCATGCTGGAGGATGCTACTACACACAAATCTCTGGTTTGTTTGCTTATGAAAAATAACAGTTATTTTAAGCGTTGTCACATTCATCTGAAAGTGTTACACATTTAATATGGTAGCTTAGCAAATTAGTATAATAATGTAGCTGGTAAGTATAGAAATCTGTTAAGATGAGGTCATATTTTGAAAAATTTTAGTTTTTGATAGTACTGTACACAAAATTCCTTGCTTTGTTGCTATCTGTCTTAAATTTTTCATTGTTGTAAAAATGAGAGGAATGTTAGTGGAATTCTATAATGATTTCATATTGTTTTTGGGTGTACGTTTTGATAATTACAGTATTTAATAAAGTATTGACTTTTTTGTCTATGTACTTTTGAGATAATTGTATAATAAGAAATTAACTTTTTGTCTGTAACAAATCAGTGTAATGTACACCACTGTTTAACTCATTATATCTCAGCATCGATGACTATATGTAGTTGTTGTTCCTGTTTTGGGAAATCAATTATATAGGCAAGAATGCTCATACCAAAAATGTTTCATGTGTGAGCGTTCCTTATATCTGCTTGGAGTGTGATTTGAGAGATATTGCTCCAGTATGAGAAAAATTGTTGGAACTTAGAGCATTACAAACTTCATAAGTCAGATGAATTATGAGTAGAGCTACAAAGATTTGGCATAAATTAAAATATAAGAGTCTTGTCTATGGTAATTTCTTACTGGAACTTCTCCCCCTCTGCCCCCTTAGTTAACCAATAGTTTGGAGACTGATAAGATCTGTTGACTCCTTTGGAGTTGGTGAATGCATGCCAAAAGAAAAGCATAGAGTTTTTATTATCTGTGTGTAGACTCTCAGTGGTTGTCTGATATGATGATTTTAGGTTATATTGACCTTAAGATGTTATATTTGTGGATTACAAGAGTAGTATAGCATTTTTTATTGATGTACTTTGGGGGGGGCCCCCCTTTAAAACAAAATGGTAATCTTACAGTTTAAATTTTTTTTTTTTCCAGTGGGGGCGGGAACCATTGCCATTATGAAGCAACAGAGGAAAAGCTCAAGGATATTTTCAGCCAAGTTGGCCCTGTCCTTTCATTCAAGTAAGTTTATGGTTGTTGATTTGTTATGCTTTACTGTATATTATACAATATGTGTATTAAAAGGCATCTGTGGCTTGTCTTACTCTTTTTGACAATGCAGTCAATGGCATTTCTGAGTTCTCATTGATTTTCTTAAAAAATCTCAAATAAATTGTTAATGTCTCATAACTCTTCATTGTGATAATGCTTCTTCTCTATAAAATTGTATACAGAAATTTTCTTTTTAAATGCCAATTTTCTTTCAGGCTTATGTATGATCGTGAATCTGGCAAGCCAAAAGGTTATGGGTTCTGTGAATATAAAGATCAAGAGACTGCTCTTTCTGCAATGCGTAACTTGAATAGTTATGAAAATTGGAGGACGACCGTTACGTGTAGATATGCTTGTACTGAGAAGTCAAGAATGGAAATTGAAAAAAAAACAAAGTAGGTTATTTGTGTGCTATTGTGCATTGCCTTTCTTTTTATATGAATATTTTTGTCTGAAGCAGTGAGTATATAAGAAACCTATTTTGGGGATCCTATTATGCTGATCATATGTGATTACAGTGGTCACCCCATATTTGCAGGGGATGCGTACTGGACCCCCCCCCCCCCCCCCCACGGATAAATTGGAACCCCATATATAAATGCTTAAAACCTCCTATTTTTAGTTTGAATTCATGAGAAACCCACTAAAAATTTTTATACGGTTATTTTTAATAGTTTTTAATCACAAAAGTGCACTTTATGATGAAATTGATTAAAAAAAAAAAAGGAATTTGTGGTGGATACTTCTCTTAGAAAAATTCCGTGAATAGGTGAATTTTCCGCGAACAATGGGGGAAAATGTTCCAGAGAGAAATCCGCAAATACGGAAGGTCCACTGTATTCCAGTGTAGTACCTTAGAGAATATTTAATATTTTTTGTGTATATATTTACTTGCATTGCTCTCTTTCCAAGTTATTCGTTTTTCTTTATTGTTTTGAAAAAATTATCTTCTAGGTTTGATGATGGGTCCTGTTGTGGAGTCACCATATGGCCCTGAAGTGGAACCAAGTAAGGCACCAGAAGCTATCAGTAATGCAGTTGCTTCTTTGCCTCCGGAACAGATGTTTGAATTAATGAGGCAGATGAAACTATGTGTCCGTAATAATCCTACCGAAGCTCGCACAATGCTCATGAATAATCCACAGTTAGCATATGCATTACTTCAGGCTCAGGTTTGTCAGTGGATGCTTTAATGCTACCACTCTGAAACTTAATTTTATTAAGTGTTATTCATGTCTAAGTAAGTGGCTTGTTCAGGCTACTTTAGGAATCTAACCACATTTATTCTTCTAATGTTTTAAATACTGTGGACAAGCTTTGAATGTGCTTTTTCTACAATACGCACTGGAATTCAAAAATACAAGAATTAAAGCAAGAGAGGCCAAATATTTACTAAGATAGAGGTTACAGAGTAGATTGCTTTGGGAATCATTCATTTCATAGCTTAGCATGTTTCCAAATTATTGTTAAGAAAACCAAGTTTTGACCTGTTAATAGTCTGATTTTGTAATTGAAGTGATTCTGCAACTGTCTTGTCATTAAAGGGGAAAATGGGTGTCAATGTAGATGGTAGTTTCATGCAAAGCCAGTAAGTGGAAAGCAAGGTGGTGTTAATTATGCATGATTATATTTCATTGCAAGTCTTTCTCAATAGCATATAAGATGTGTAAATGGCTGTGTTTATTCAGAATGTTACTTGAAAGAGAAAGCTTGGGCATTTCATTATAAAAATTAATACTAGTTCTGCAATTAAAAGTGGATTTTTTTATTTGCTGCACAATGTATGTAAGTATCTTTTAGCATACCTGCTCTGACAAACAAATGAGTTCTGATTCGTTTGTTTCTCTGATTAGGTTGTAATGCGGATTATTGATCCAAAGACAGCTGTTCAAATACTTCATGGAGGACGAGAAATTGTTGAGCCATTGTTGCCACCTTCAGGACCACCACCTACTTCTATGGCTCCAACAATGAATGGAGGACCTCCCGGTCCTCCACCGGGACCTCCTGGACCTCCTGGACCTCCAATGCCCCCTGGTGGTCCTCCCCACCAACAAACTTACCCACACGTTTCCTCCTCCTGTTTCTGGCGGACATGGTGTTTTCCAGGGTCCACCACCAGGACCACCACGCCACGAGGCCATTCCTTCCCAGGTGGGTAAATCTTTGTCTAGTAATGTTTTTAGTATTTTTTTATTTTTCTTTTTAATATACTATACTTGTTAGCACATGGCTTTGCATTACTTTAATTATTTGGAAGAATTGATATTCTAATGAAACGTGCTAAATTAAGTATTTGTGGGATAGGGTTGGTTTTGTTAAAGATGATATATTCATTCATTTATTTTTCTAGCCTTCAACCAAAATATTATTGAATGTGTTTGTCAACATATTGTGTTTAAGATGTTCAGAGACTTGTGTGCCAGTGTTGATTTTGTCTTTTGGATGGTGAGTGAAATCTGCAGTTTTATGTAAAACTGAGTGAAACTAAGGTAGTGGTTTTGCAGTTTTTATTCTTCTATTTCTCTTTGAAATCGACTTTAAGTATGAGGTTTAATCTTAGTGATAGCTGGCTTCTTCTCAGTTAGCTTAGCACCTCCTCTCTTGTCCTTTAGGGGAGTTGCTTCAAGTGTGCTGTATACAGTAAAAGATATGCAGTATTAAACAGTTCTTTTCCTGTGTCCTTTCGGTTCCCCTTCACATAGCTGTCCCATCTTACAACTTCATGATGCATTTTCAACTATTAGTTTTGGTACTCTCTGAGTTGCCCTTTTCAAAATTGTCAATATATGGCATTGTACTTCTTGACATTGCTTGAGCACAAAGGCAGCTTCTGTTTTTTTTATATAACAACTTTCCCAGTATTTTCATATGTTCTGATTGTTTATTCATGTGAAATATGCACATCATAATATCTCCTCATATCCTTTGTGGGAAGAAGATGATCCATGATGTCAGGTTTTCTTACATTCTTCATCATCCCAAGGGCTCTTTTAACCTTGTGAGCTATCATGTTTGCTATTGGCCCCTCTGCTGTGTTATGACAACATCCTCTTGTTTGTGTTCATTTTTTTCATGTAGGAGCTTTTCAATATATTGCATTCCGTGTTCTGTATAGAATTTATATGTATCTGTTATCACAACTGATTGATTTTGTGGCAGCTTCTTAAAACCTTGCATCCAAAATACAGAGAATGTCCTGATTTTTTTTCATTTTTGCTATAATATTCCTGGTTTTTCCAACCATTTTCTCAAATTTGTATTGCTCACATCTAATATGTTGCCTTATTTTTATCCTCCTGGAGATTCTCACACTCCTGCCTACTTAGGGCTAACAGATTCTGAAGGCCTTATTCAAGTATGCCCTTACAAATTTAATCCACCACAATTGATTCATCATTTAGTCATATACTCAGTTTAAGTGTTGCAATTTAGATTAAATAAAGAAATAACGTACTTACCGGCCAGTTCCCAGTTATTTGGCGGACCTCATTTGTAATGGTGATCCTGGTTTTATGGCATATGTCTAGTGCCATAAAATTGGCAATGTATGGTGCCATAATGGGCCAAGTTTTGGTTATTGGCGCCATAAGGTGCCGACAATAAAGTTGTGGCGTCATAGCATACCTAACAGGAGGCTTCCATTAAACTGAAACTTGGCGCCATGAGTGAAAACACTTACCCCGGTGTCGCCCATGGAATTGGAAACTTGGCGCCATATAAATCGCCAACTTTCGGGTTTTAAGTTATGCGGGTTTTTGCTTATCAGCACCCCGGCTGAGAACGGAACCCCCACTGATAACCGGGACTGCCTTTGTTATATCCAACAAATACTGGTATGTTGGAAAAGAGATTGTGCAGAGAATATGTCACAGTATTTGATATAGATGTGGGCAAATGACTTGGTTTTGAATTTGAACTTTAATATGATTCATGAAGCATTATATTATTCAGAGCTTACAAACCATGCTAATGAACATGACACTCTACATAGCTATGATATCTTCATTTTTAGTCCCTTCTCAATGAAACTTATTATTTTTGTTAGTATGACAGGTTGCTGTCTTATTATATGCCAGACTATGTTATAAACCTTAGAAATTGGATTTACATATTACAGATATTAAATAAGATTTGTTTGTTTTAAGCTGGTGACTTTGATATGCGGCAAACAATGAATGTACCTCCACGGGGTCCACCTCCCCAAGGCAATGATCAGGACATGAGACTAGCACCTCCTGGAATGGGTGGTCCTCCTCCCCCACATCCCCATGAAAACTTTGGTGGGCCACCTCATGACTTTGAGAACAGGTAAGTGTCGTTATTTGCCAATTCTTGTTTTTAATTTTAGTTCTCTGTGAGATTGATACTTAAAATTAGATTTTAGTCTTCATCCCTTTTTATGATTCATATATTTATGCAATAAATAAGTATCTTGTGATTCCTCAATGCCTGGTAAACATAGATTAACCGAGTACCAAAATTTTAAAAAATTTAAGTAATAGTTATTGCTTGGTGAGACCTCCCAATAGTGGAGGTCCTTCATTTATACTGCTGCTCTTTTCACTTATAGGTTTGTTTGCAAAGTGAACAATTAGTGTCAGGGTCAGGTTAAGTTCAGTTTTTATAATTTCTCTACATTTTTTTTCATCCTTTCTTCATCTTTCCATATTCTGCAGAGTATTAGGTTTATTTTGTATTTTGTTCATGAAACTTACCTGACAGATATATATATAGCTGTATTTTCTGAAGTCCGACAGAATTTAAAAATTTCGGCGCACACAAGCATGGGCGGCCAGGTGGTAGTACCCATTCCCGCCGCTGGGAGGCGGATATCAGGAACTATTCCCATTTTTCTATTCATATTTTTTTCTGTCGCCGGTCGGTAAACAACTGTTTTACAGACCTCCGCCTAGGATTTTGAAAAACTTCATTAGCCACTTAAGTATCCTAATTATTCTTTCGATTATTAACTTGGATTTGTGGCTAGGCATACGCTATCGTAAATTTTTTCATTGCATTTGATGTCTAAAGCTAGTTAGCCTAGTTTCAGACTTTGTTGTCTGCACGGTAAGGTGAGGCTACCGGAACTTTCGGTAGACCACTCGCTTAGTATATATGACGTTTACATGTTTTCTTTGCATAAGGTAATTAGTGTAATGTGTGGACTGATTACGGAAGAAGGAGGATTCATTTACGCTTTTTAGAGCGTGTTAGAATCAGGAGTTTTCCTCCATAGTAAACAGAAGTTAGAAATAATGAACCTTCTAACCTCCTGTAGATTTTATTTTGCCTAACCCTGTGGTATGGCTTACGGGCCTAGAAGAAGTGTCTGCCTAGAGGATTACATCAAGTAATCTTAGACTAAATTGTGCTCGCTCTCCAATCAGTGTTGTGAGTGTAGTGCCCCTTGTGTTGTGGGAGGGGGTGGGGGGGCGTCAGATCGGCCCCATAATGCCTCTAGGCCTGGACCTCTGTTGGACTCCCATGACTCAAGGAGAGGGCATGTCGAAAGCCGCAAGAGGGTTTGGGTTACGGGGGCTCCCCACCGATCTGGCGTCCCTTCGGCAGAACCTGTTGACGCTTCCCAGGCTGCTAAAGATCGTGCACGTGCACGAATCTTGAAGGATTGCTTCTCGTCCCTCCGAGGCGTCCTCCCCACACAGGGGTTGTTAGGATTCCTTCGGAAGGAAGCTTGAGAGAAGAGGACGCTTCACGTCCTCTCTCTCGTCACGAGAGGATGAAAAAGTAAAGAGACCACATTTTCCCTTTTAGAAGAATGCACTGGCTCTTTTTCTAAGGGACATTTAAGGAGGCTCATTCATCTTGCCAGAAGAGTGATTTTGAGCCTCCTGCGGGTGAACGCTCATGTATATATCATTTATACATTATTAAAGGAGCTCATTCATCTTGCCAGAAGAGTATTGAGCCTCCTGCGAGTGACCGCTCATGTATACATCATTTTATACATTATTAGGAGCTCATTCATCTTGCCAGAGTGATTTGAGCCTCCTGCGAGTGAACGCTCATGTATACATCATTTATACATTATTAAGAGGCTCATTCATCTTGCCAGAAGAGTGATTGAGCCTCCTGCAGTGAACGCTCAGTATATGAACGCTCATGTATATCTATACATTATTAAGGAGGTTCATTTCATCTTGCCAGAAGAGTGATTTGAGCCTCCTGCGAGTGAACGCTCATGAAGTTAGAGCTGTTTCAACCTCGCTAGCATTCCAAAAGAATTTGGTAATCAAGGACATTTTCGTCTCCTCTCCTCATGGCGCTCCGTATACGTTATGTAACGTTCGCTTTACTTCGAAAAAGCAAGCTGATAAGTTTGACGGCCGGCAAGCTGCTTTGCACAGTCAACAACTTATGTCCTCTGGTCGGCATAAGAAGGGCAATTTAGACGTGAGGAAGCGTTTGGAGGTGCTCGACGTCCTATAAGTAGAGACATTCTCCAGGACGCTCGGCAAGCACCTTGCGGAAGACGAAAGCCATACGTCTTCCTTTAGTGTTCACACTCTTCAGGACATCGTGCGGCTCTCCATATAGACTCGCATGAGGACGTAAAACCCTTAAAAATATTCAATGTCATACGCAAAACGCGGTTCGTCATAACATTGAGATGTTGGCAAGGTCGCTCGCCAGGACGCCTCTTGGCGGGCCTTGCATGCATCAAGGCGCTCAACAACGAGTTCCTCTCTGAAACGTCGTTCAAGAAGATTGGTGTTCTCTGCTCAGACACGTTCGTAGCTAAGCAGGACGTTTTTAGAGGACGCTTTCCAGGACGCTTTTGAGGACGCTCGCAGGACGCTTTCCAGCACGCTTTTGAGGACGCTCAGCAGGACGCTTTTGTGGACATTCGCCAGGACGCTTCGGTGGAAGCTCGGCAGGACCGCTTTGCGAGAGAAAAGACTTGTTGAAGGCGTCTTATTTGCTGTTGAGGACATTTCTTTACAGAAATTTTTAAAAAGGATTCGGAGTTAGCGGAGAGACATACCCGAATTTTTTCTTCGATCTCTCTTTCTCTTCATCGATTTCTTTGAGAATCGGGAAGATTATATACTTGGATTCCTGGGTGACTTCGGTCATGTTAAAGGGTTTTCCCCTATTAGCAAAGTGCTAATAGTTTTTGTCAAGTCAGACGTTTTCCCCATTGTCATTTAAGTGGGGGACCCCTCATAAATGGGGTATTCTCATTGACATAGTTTTTAACGTTTTTATCGTTTAAGCGGATAAACTCATTAACAAATTTCGGAAGAGCTCTCATTCATTTTCAGAGGCTCATCCGGGGTTAAGAGAAAGACTTGTAGACTATCCAGGAAGTCTTTTGTCCAATATCATAAGAACATTGAACGGTCTTTTTCGATCCTCGGTTCTCTCTTGATGATCTCTATTCGAATCTTACTCCCTTTTCTTGGAAAAGAGTCTTGGCAAAGAGTCAAGGAGTTCTTTTAAAAGTCTCGTTCATTGAGAACGTGGACAGTCGTTTTCCTTTCTTTCTCTCTTCCTCGTCGAGGAAAGATGTAGTAGAGAATTCGATGTTCAAACTTTGCGTCATTTTGCTAACGCATGGGTCAAGTCATATACGCATATCGTATTTACCTCTGCGGATAGAAGCCGAAAGAACTGTTGTTCTAATGTATTTATTTGTTACACTCCCTTCAACCTTACAAGAGTTTTCGGAGTAAGAACAACTCTTCAGGTATTGTTACGACAACAACCAACTCAGCTTCTGTATTTAGCGAATTCTGTTTCGTTTAAATAGGCCTGCTTAGAGTTTCCTTTTGCTCGATAAATATCATAACCTATTCCCTTCGTAAAGGGAGTAGCTGGCAACTCAGGGCAGATAGTAATTCTGTTCACCATTGAAGCTTTCTTCGAGGAAGACTTCTCCTTCACTCTTTTTGATAGAGATCGAAGGTGGTCGATCTCCAATTCCTTTTTTTTTGTTTTCTTGAAGGAAAGAATTTAGGATGGAGATCGTTGTTCAGAATACTATAATACTACGTATATTAACCTCGCGACATTGATTCTACTAAACAGTTGAATTGTCCGAGGGGTAGGCGCATATCCTAGTTATTCTACGGATTGCGACTTAGACGAGAAGTATTCTAATTGAACTGCAACACCAACTCAGCTTCTGTATTTAGCGAATTTTGTTTCGTTTAATAAATATGCCTGCTTGAGAGTTTCCCTTTTTGCTCGATAATTTCATACTATCCCCCCCCCTTCGTAAAAAGGAGGGTAAGCTGGCAACTCAGGCACATAGTGGCGAGACGATGATCAAGGCTGCTGTTACTGGGAGTGTGATCTACGCAGTACCGGCTAGCTCGGTGTCATGCGCGGGTTGGTTTTTCGTCCCTCTCTCCCTTGCGGGAATGGCTTAATAAACCGTCTCTCTGCCCTACAATCATGGATTTTAGCCTCGGGTTGAGGAAATTTCTAGTAATCTTGAATGATCATACCTGCCGTTTTACTTAGAAAATTTTCAACAAGATATCTCTTATACTTGTTAGGTGTCGGGTTTACCGCACGGTAACATTCTGTACGAATCTACCGCGGCATAGCGACTATCATAATGCCTCTCCTGCTTATGCAAAGCGCAGCCTTATTTAGGGAAGGAAGCAGGCTGACTGAGGGAATGGATGAGTTTGCTGGGGACCATTTTCCTCGCTGGAGAAGCTTGTTTTCCCTGAATAAACAGCAATTCAGACCTCTACAAATTTTCCTCACGAAGAAATTGGAATAACATCAAAGATCTTGTAATTCTAATTTTCTCTCAACGGCTTGAGGATCACCTCAGTGATAGCGAGAGGGTGCCAGACATCCGAACAGAGAACAGATGTTCTGGCACATTGTCTGAAAGAATTGAAGCCAAATTGGTCGGCTCTCCAGTTCCTCGAAGGGTGAGGTTGGATCGAGTGGCCCAAATCATCTCGGATAATTTCTCAGCTCTCTCATAGCTCGAGAAGAGAGAATTGGTTATGGGCTTGGGCACGGAACGTAACGATCCTCAAAGAGGTTCGTTAAACTAGTGCACGTCCGTGGGGGTCTTCTCGATCGAAGGCAACAACTACTGACGTCTGAGTAATCCTCACTTAGAAGTATGTCGAAAGTGAGGAGAGACTGAGGGCGTCCTTTCGTTAAGTTTTTCGTAATATTGAAGACGAAGGAGCTTCCTCATAAGTTGTTCCCTTATTCATGATCCTAGAGGATTAGCTTTAGTCGCCACATGTTGGCCTCTAAGAGGTTGGATTCACAGAGGTCAGGTAATTCAGAGAAATTGTCCAAAGACCCTTCCCGAGAGAATCGGTGTAATCTAACATCGTCACTTAGTGAAGTATCTAATATCTCTCCTCTGAGTCTGAAGGCGTTCAGACTATCGAGAAGCGATAAGATCTTCAAGATTATTAGCAGTCTCTTGGCCAAGACAAAGCAGTGCTGCCTATTTTCAGTTTTCAATCGGAGGGGCCGTTTCTGGAGATAGTGAAGGGAAATGACTGTTCCTCCACCTCGACCTCTGTGAATTTCGTTATGGTTCTATCTTTCCGTATGAATTTAGTATGAGATAAGATAGAAGTCCTAACTCCCCCCCCCCCATTGGTAGAATATGCAAATATGTTGTTGACGGCCTCTAGGCTCAGAGATCCGGTTCTGTCAAACAACAAAGCTTCACGATCTTGAGGTCTGTGGAGATCTTGAAATTCTCTGGATCAAAGGTTCCGGCATGGAACTTAGACGTAGTCTGAGTTTTCTGATGCCAAAAAGCATTTCGAACCTATCCTTTCTGCGAACTTAATACACGTGACCAGAAAGGCTAATATTCTAACCGCTCTAGCCACGGCAAGGAGGGTTAGTGAGGTTTTAGCCATCATCAGAGGTTTTGGCTTTTAAAGGACATAATGCGGTCTGTCCTCTAAGCCTTCCGTTCTTGATAAGAACGAAAACCTGTCTAACCCTTGACCCGAAGGCTTGGAGACCAAGGGTATGGCACAAATTATTGGGCAAGGGCATTAGAGAGTCCTGTGCCCTGTAGGGTCTCTCAGTTTTATCTTGATAAAAACTATAGAAAGTCAAGGTCAACGGACAATCTGCGGTGTTCCGTAAAAAGACCAAACTGGTTCATGTCCAAGAACACCCTGGCATTATAGCCAAGGAGTTCTTTTAAGAGGTCTCATTCATTATGTTTGCATAAAGATTTGAGATTTTTTCTTAATATCAATGCTCAAGAGGTGATGGCGCGGCCTCGGAAGCATTTTCAACAGAGCATGAACACCCAGTAACATCCTGAGTGTCACGCTTTAGCGAAGCAACTCTGGGTTCGCTTCACACTCCCGACAATCTGCGGTGTTCCGTAAAAAGACCAGACTGGTTCATGTCCAAGAACACCCTGGCATTATAGCCAAGGAGTTCTTTTAAGAGGTCTCATTCATTATGTTTGCATAAAGATTTGAGATTTTTTTTTCTTAATATGAATGCTCAAGAGGTGAGGGCGCGGCCTCGGAAGCATTTCAACAGAGCATGACATCAGTACTCCTGAGTGCCACGCTTTAGCGAAGCAACTCTGTGTTCGCTTCACACTCCGACGGAATGTGGAAGACGACATTTCAGATCCGTAAGTCGCTAGGACCATACATTCCCTCCGTAGATATATTATTGGGTGCAGGAAGCAACACGAATCCTATCCTATAGAAAAGGGATAGTGTGCTTTTAACTTTGAAGGGTTGGTCGCTTGAGGGCGCGTTCCTTTTCTTTAGCCTAGAAGTTATGGAACTAACTTTGATAGGTTAGGTCAGGTGGTGGTTTTAGCTTCGGTGCCCTCAGAAGTATGGTCATATGGTCTAGTCACATTTGTGGCATTCGCCCCCGTTGACAGATCATCTAGAGCGCACCAGCATTACAGGTCTCTACCTCGCTGGCAACTCGTAACGCCAGAAGCAGACTTTGGTGACAGTAATCACGAAGTCGGCTATGCTAACAGGTCAGGAACCAAGATGTATATCATCTACTTAATTTAGTTTTCCCTAAAATCCTATTCTGTCTCTTCCCACCATCCGAAGGTGGGATTCAGCTATATATATATCTGTCAGGTAAGTTTCATGAACAAAATGTTATTGTTATAATACAATTAAGTTTGTTCATACTTACCTGGCAGATATATATAATTAAAGTGCCCACCCACCTCCCCTCAGGAGACAGTGGCACTGATAAAATATGAATAGAAAATGGGAATAGTTCCTGATATCCGCCTCCCAGCGGCGGGAATGGGTACTACCACCTGGCCCGCCCACTGTGTGTGCCGCGAATTTTTTAAATTCTGTCGGACTTCAGAAAATACAGCTATATATATATCTGCCAGGTAAGTATGAACAAACTTAATTGTATTATTAACATAACATATTACAGTGTGTTAGGGATGTACAGGAACTCTTCACATATGATGGAAGTATGTTTTATTCTGGTTTTTATTATGAGATCAGAGGTGTTTGTGTGAATATTACAATGGTATTGGTGTGGCCTTATCTACTGATTTTTTGTTCTGTGTTCAGTATATACATGTTTTTAGTACATAGTATACTTTTTATAGCTATGTATTGTATTGTGTATTTTTTTCTGCAAGGTAGTAGCTCTCTTTAAAAAAAAATTAATTTCATGGTTTTTACTATTTTTATTTACTTTTCCAACATACCCCAAGACCTGACTGAAGTAGGTTATTGCTGAGAAGTATGTTATGAGTACCGTATCTGATCTTTCTTTCCAGAATTTACTATTGCTCTTGGGTGGAACTTGTACAAAGTGCAAGTGTTGACCCACTGTCTTGTGGGAATATTACAAAATGAGAAGGACCTACAATGCTGGGAAGTTTTATTTTATTAGGCTGAAATCAGCTGGAATATAAGTATGAGCAGTTTACCCATTTTTTTCTTATGTAGACCAGACTTTCTTTCTCAGATGATACTGTTAAAGAAGAACTAAAACCTGGCAATAATTTGGACCAGCAGACCCCAAGGCTCTTTGAAGTCAAGCTGTAAGTTGTAAATTAGAAAAGATAAGCCTTTAATCTCAGCTCAGTAACAGAGGTATCCAAGAACCTGCTCACTTTATGATGACCTTTGATGTGGACCCAGAATCCAAATGCACTATTAGGGGATTTGGCTGCAGAAATTCATTAACCAAAAGTAGCTCTGGACTTGACAGAGCTACTTCATGGTCACATTGAAGAATAGAGGAAGAGGATAGGGCAACCGAATTGGAGAAAGATAAACAAGAAAGATGGAGCTTATGAGATTAGTTATGATTGTGATTTGAAGTGATTGGAGAGTAGTTAAGCAGGTAGCAGCCTAACCATGGAAAACAATGTTATAGGCAGTGAAGCAAGATCAGTTATAGTACTGTGGCATTGAGGAGGAGTTGGGGTCTGATTGGTAGAACAGAAAGGAGATAACAGTCAGCACTTTATTTGCTGAGTGTTCAAATTGGTGATCGTGTTAATTAATGACAAATCAGGCATGAACATGAGTAACTCAAAAAGGCCACTCTGTTGATTACTTAATCAGACTAGAACAATGGTGGTGCATGCAGGAAGCTGCAGAGTACAAGGTTCAGCAGTGAACTAGAAGTTTTTGGGGTGTCTGGCAATTGATTGAATACCACTACAGCCATTTAGTTTGGCTTTACAGATGACCTCATTATTGGCTTTACAGATGACCTCATCGTTCCTTCTTGTGGAGATCTTCAGGTCAATAACATGAGAAAATCTTGAGTTCCCATAGAAGAGATTGTGATGTCTTGTTTTTTCCTTGTTATTGGTGTTGAGGAATGGACAGGGACAGTGTTGAGATTAAGGGCATTACTACTAGAGTAGATGTACAGTGATCCCCCCCCCCCCCCCCCCCCCCCCGCCCCCCCCCCCCCCCCCCCCCCCCCCCCCCCCCCCCCCCCCCCCCCCCCCCCCCCCCCCCCCCCCCCCCGTATTCGCTGGGGATCTGGGTACAGAGCCCCCCGTGAATAATTAGAACCCGCGAATAGTTGGAACCCCTATAAAAAGGCTAAAAACAGCCTATTTTGTTAGTTAAAACTGAAGAAAAACCCACTAAAAATGTTCTTACATGGTTTTTTAATAGTTTTATCACAAAAAGTGCATTTTATGATGAAATTTTCTCATAGAAAAATAACCGCGAATGTGCAAATTTTCCGCGAATAGTGCAGGGAAATGTTCCCAGAGAGAAATCCGCGAATGTGCGAGTCCGCGAATCCAGAGAACGCGAATACGGCGGTTCCACTGTATAACAAATGAAAGAATAACTGGAAGAAATGAAAAACAAGGAATGAGATGTGCATCTTCTTCCTTATCTTCATATAGTAGTAAAGTTGGAAGAAAATACAGCAAAATGATAGTGGATCATTTTAGTGCCTGCCACTGTGTCTACCAAGTGACATTAGTTTTAGTATATGGAAAAGAGAACTTCTTTGAAGCTACCATTCTCTTTTCAAAACCATAGCACTGAAAAATATTAATGAAGTGAGTACTATACTTTGAAGAATGAGGAAACAGTATTAACAACTAGTCCAACTAACATGTGAATGGAGTTACTGAAAGCTGAACTGAAGACATTGTTTACTGGCAACAGTGTTCAAGAAATTAGTATTCAAGCAACAGTTCTAAGGAGATTTAGCGTAAAGCCAAACATGTCTAAGGTATGGGGGAAATTTTGCAGCTGGTTTGTTGAATGCTCCAAGATTGCAACTGAGCATTAACAGTATTGTGTATCTGTTTCTTTAGATGCAATCCCAGCAAGATTATGGTAGCCCATTTTGGAATACAGTGGTACCTTGACCCGTGAGTGAATTAATGTACGAGTTTTCCAAGGTACGAGTCGTCACTCGGTCGATTTTTGCTCTGTTGCATGAGCAAAAAATTGAGGTATGAGCTTGAGATGCCGCTGCTGCTACGTACTAGATGGTGTAGTGAAGAAATTTAAGATAAGCAAAGAAGAAAAAGTAAATATGCATCTTTTCCATGAATCTCTTAAAGTTATACACTGCTTCACTGTATCCAATAATATAGTATGTATTCTCATATTATTGTATTATAAAATACTAACATTAGTGGTCAGTGTTTTGGTTTGGAAATCAGCGGATGGCGAATACGAATACGAGCAGTGTAATTAGTATCATCATTGTCATGTACTTGAAAGGCCCGATATTGGCTAACACTTGCCTTCCTAGGCCAAATTCAGGGAAGGTAAAACATCCCGGCTGTTTTGTGCTTGTAGCATGATTTCTGTTTTTAGGTTTCTGGGTCTAGCTGAAGTGAGCAGTGAACAGGAAACTTGTGGTACAGTCACATTGTGAATAGGTTAATCAGAAGTATGCCCCTACAGATGCCAATGGAGGTTTGACCATTCTTAAGGTAGTACAAGCTTTTTAATGATTTCAACACTACAGATCTCTGCCCACAGAAAGATTTCCACCTTTAGGTAACCCAGAGGTTTATACTATCTTGTTCCTCCTTAGCCGCTGAGATTGGCTACCTTGATGGAGTTGTCTTCTATCACCTATGACAACCTTGTTCTCTACAGTTGCAGCAATCACCAGGAGAGCTAAGAACAATGTTTCAATTCAAGTAGGTGATGTGCTGCTTTATGGCTGCCTCTGGTCAAGTTCCTGTTGCTGGATGACTGAGGTATGCCTTTGAACAGGGGACTTCTTTTGGTGTGAGGAACCAGAGGGATGACTACTTCCAGGTGTCCTGTGTCCTTCACCATTGCAGATCCAACAGAACCACCTCCCCGAGGCTATTAAAGGATTAGCATCTGTAAGAGCCAGATCCGACCAACATTTCGAGAGTTGCAGATGCAGGGACTTCATTCTGAAGTGGTTATGCAGAAGTTTTCCAGCAAACAAATACAAAGGACTGTCACAATTTGGCTAGAAGACTAGATTGGTGCTGGAACTTCTGGATACGTACTTAAGAGCAATCTCCTGATGCTGTCTGCTGAAAGGCAAGCTATTGCTGTTTTCTAAGGCTTCATCTCCATTTCAGATACATTGCCCTTGCAGATGGTACTTTCTGAATTTTCCTCTTTATATGCAGGCCCAGAATTTAACAAGACTTTCAAAGATGATTCAGGTTGTTCTCTGCTCTAGTAGTCTTGGCCAAAACCTGGTCTCTATCCAGATATATCCATATTCAAATGCTAGACTGGTGGACTTAGACTGCTACTAGTTTCAGAGTCTAGGGGGAGACCTGAAGCGTTGTTGCTAGGCTGTTACATGGAATTGAACTGAAAATGTCTTTCGGTTTTTTTGTGTGGTGTGGAAGGTGACTTTTTCAGTGTGGATAATTTTCTGTCTATGAAAGTAGGCATTTTGTAAGTCCCAGGATGCCAGGAAATTCCCCTTTCTGATGAACTCCCTTGTTAATTCCACTGCCTTTATCCTGAAGGGAATCTACTTTAAGAACTCATTAAACAAATTAAAGTGATGATTGGGCACCAACCTCATGTCATATCTGGTACCAACAGGCAACTAAAGATTGAGCAAACTCTTACTCACTTCATTTTGTCATTTATCAGTTACAGTGTAACAGTGGACTTGTCTCAAGAAAGGGGGAGCTAGTAACCTACTTTTTGCACATCTACTACCCATGGCCCTGCAATTATCTTTTCCCTGCCTCCAGAATTTTGAGAGACAAACCCCCTGTTGATGTAAAATAGTTCCAGGGCAGGTAACTGCTTCATCTCGTCTCTTTGAACTGGAGACAATAAGTGCCTGAGTAAATGAGAGGCCCTTCAGGCACAAGAAAAATGAGACAGACTGCTGTGAACATGTAGTTCAAGTTGGCACACGCATGCTGTCAGTTTGACTGAAATATTTAGAGATCACAAAGTCAGTATATGATTGATGGATGTATTTATGTACTAAAAAATTTGCGTTGGGCAAATTTGGTAGTTAAGATTTATGTGTGAACATGTCTCTTTATTTCTGAAATGATAGTTAAATAAACTGTCCATAGTATGAGTAATGGTTAAGTTTGATCATCTGCCAAAGTTGAGTAGGGTCTACCATAGCTTATTAGTCTTTGGAAAAGAATAATGGCTTAAGTTATCAAATTTGTTTTTCTTTTATGAACATGTAAAAAAAATGGCGGCAGTAGCATTTCCAAGGGCACTGTTTTGCGGTATTTGGTTACTGTAGTGCCATCATAATCTGTAGTTACTCAGAATTTCATAAACTCATGAAAAGAACATTGCTTGAAGATTATGTGTAAAACCACTATATACTAGTATATTGTCTTTGGACAGTCTTGGTAGAACATACATGATTAAGTTTTGCATTGTGTTACACAGTACTTCTCCATCCTTTTTTTTTCCACATTCAAGCCGACAGTGTAAGGAGTCTGAAGGTGGTAATAGGTAGGGTATCCTAGATAGAATCAGACATATAATCTATCCTTTGTAATGCTAAAGCTAAAGATAGTAATGGTTTTTTCTTTGTAGTTTTTGATGACGAAGAGTAAAGGTGACATGAAAGTGATTGCAATTTTAAGACTTAAATTACATCTGGTTCAGCTCTAGAAATGTCCATATAAAATTACAAACCCACTATTTGTACTTCTGCCTTAATTCCTTGTCAGGGTAGATGAACAGGGATGCTGAATAGATTGCTGTTTGAATGGGTGAAGAGGTCATTAGGTGAGGCTTTGCCACCAGTGGTGACCCGTGATGTTACTTTCAGTCAAATTCTCTTATTCCTTGAAAATTCCTGGTAAATGGGATACGTGTGTGTGTGTGTGTTGAGTGGCCCTTGTTGACTAGTGTTCTGTTAATTTCTATTAGCAGAATTTGGTTGTTTTCAGTGTTCTTTTAACTAATTAGAATTTTATTCAAACAGAATCCTTAGGATAAGAGCTCCTCAAGTGAATAGGTTTTGATATGCTACTAATGAAATGACCTAGTCTTCAACTTTTAAACAGGCAGGTGATTTATATTGAATTTTAGGAATAAATGAAATATTGCAGGGAAGGTAGATAACTGAAGGTGAGGACAGTGAATGCAGGAATAATTGTAGGAAAAGGTAGGAAGGCAGTAGGGTTTGTAGGAGGAAGAGAAGTCTTCCAGTTTTATTCACAGTTTTAAGATAAAGAACATTGAGTATTAGCAGTGAAGTGGAAATTTTTAGTGAAGAATTTATTCAAGTTGACGGAATGAATAAAATGCTGATAAAAATTAAAAGGATCCTATCTATGCATTTGTTTTTGGTTTGCCCATCACAGACAGAGAGACCAGAAGATGAGATATAAGAAAATTTTTTTGGAAATATGCAATATGTATCTATAGTGCCTAGTGTGCTCTTTATTTTACTTAAGCTACACTGCCTAGAAAGGTGCTGTGCATCAGGGAAGTCAAATTGCTCACGAGAAATTGCTGAGAGATGTGGGGTTCAGAGACTTGAAATTAGAGTGAAATGTTATAGATTGGAATTGTGTAGGTTTTTGAAGAGAAGGGGAAAAGAAGTAGTAGTGTCAGAAAAGTAGTAGGTATGGAAAGTAGCAAGTAGGAAGGCCTAGAGTAATTGTGGATAAGGACATAGTTGAAGAAGTGGACCAGATGGGAATTTAGATAGAAAGTGCATGAAGGCTGGGGTTAGTTGGTAATTCAGGCTGAAATTGCATGGAATGCTTGGATGTTAGCACCCTCTTTTCACCAACCAGTTCTATTTTCATAATGAATATTTTTTGATTGATTTGTGAATTAAAGACCTCATAAAATTTTACTGATAAACTTAGGTATTCTACTATTTTGAATTTTGTAATTTTTGAGGTATGGGCATGTACTATTGCCAGTCTCTCCATGGATCTCCAGTTACATCCCAAGAGTAATCTTTCTTCCTGGGTGTAGCTTATTTTATGGCTTCTGAATAATACACATTTCATTTCACTGGCAGAAACATAAATTAAGAGAATTTGACTGTTTGAAATGTTGAAACTGTGGCATTTCAAGGAAATCTTATGTTTCCTAATTATACTCAGTTTGCACACTGTTTTAGAACTTTTAAATTTTCAGTTAGTTCGCCCGGTGTAGCATTAGGCATAAGTACAAGTAAAACGACTTTGCTTGAAAAAGTATTGAAAACTTATTTTTTAGAACATGAAATTAATCCTAAAAAACTGACATTGATTTGGCAAGATTTGAACATTGTGGCAATCAAGAGCTGATTTGAATTTATTTTATGCATGGAGTAGCATAATTTAGTATGGTTAAACTTTTGTAAAAAGGCTAAATAATGTTTTTATTTTTAGGTGTTTTATCTGCCCAAGTTTTGAGGTATTTGGCAAAAGTATGAGTTTGGTATCATTGTTTGTCGCATAAAGTGAGCTACCCCTGTAAAGGGAAGTGCCTTAATTTTACTCTGTGTAAGAATTTATTTTCTGTCAGTCAGATTTTTCAATTCTTTATTCAGACTTGTGTCATCTTTTTTTGAGGTTTATGTGTTGTTTATTTTGGCCAGACCTTAGGAAAGTTACAGTATTTGAAAAATATGTTTCAGTTTGAACGGTTATGTACATACTATTCCCACATTTGTGATTTTTTTTTAATGCTCCTAGACATATTCTTTTGCTTAACAGAACAGATCAGTAGGAGCTTGGAGGTATGCACCTCAGGTACCTAGGTACCCATCAATCACTTGTCAGGTTTTGTGTCTGCAGTGATGTCAAAAACAGCAGTCTGCAAGATTGCCATTACAGTCATACCTTAGTTACTGGATGTCACATATAATGGACAATTTTATTGTAGTGTCTTTACCGAACAATTATAGAGCCGTGATTTCCACGAGCGGCAGGATACTAAATTCAAATTTAGCGCGTCGGCGTCGCCAACACTGGTGGTGATGACGTCATCTCCCTCCACTCGCCGGGAGAACCAGGTACAACTGCCAGGTGAATCCAATTCTTTTCCTGCCGGCGTCGGGTGTGGAACATCGGTGGTCGTGCGGTTTGGATGACTTTGCTTCGCTTTTTTCTTTTGTGGAATTGATCTTCGGAATTGGTGAAGTACTCTTTTTTTTGGCGTTTTTTTGTTGTTGTTATTTCTGCTTTTTATTTAGGCGTTGCCATGTCGGATTCTAGTCCGTCGGGAGTTAGGTTTTGCATCTCAGGATGTAAAACTAGATTATCCAAGTTAGAATATGATTCTCACACTAAATGTGTTAAGTGTAGGGGACAGGTTTGTTCAGCAGATCGAACATGTAACGAGTGTAGTGATTGGATTGATTCTCAATGGAAGTTTTTAGTTCATACTCGGAGAAATTAGCTAAAGACAGAATTAGAAAAGCAGCGCTTAGGGAAAGTAGACTTAGCTCTGCTTCGTCTTGCGATGCTTCTGTTCCTTCTGTTTCTCCTCAAATTGTTATGTCTCCTTTAACTACACCTCCTATTCCTCCTACTAATCCCACTTCTCCGGCTTCCGTGTAGTTTCTTCCGACACCATTTGCCAGTTCTGGAATCGAGGTTAGATCAGAAATTTTCGGTACTAGCGAATACGGTTTTGCAACTTGGTAATTCAGTTAAGACGTTTTTGGAGAAAGCGGCTTCAGGTAAGAGTGTAGTTGAGGGTGCGTCTGTCTGTCCTGACACGTATCCTAGACAAAGGTCACTGTCCAGCTCCCCCGCACCGGGAGAAGACATACCGGAAGTCCAAGGGAGTCGATCGGGATTTGCCCACAGACAGGCGCCTCTCTTGTTGAGCCTGTTGCGCCTCAACAGGGCTCGGTTAAGCGTTGGAAAGGTGTTGCGGTCAGAACGCATTTCGAATGATTCAAGCGATTCGTCTCCGGTCGCGCGGCGCTCTTGGCGAGATTCGCCCGTTTCGCGTCCCTTAAGAGGCGTTCAGGCGCCGAGTTCTTCGCTCCTCCAGTCAAGCGGTATAAGGAGCCTGAGAGTAGGGTTGTGCCGCGGCCGTTAGCGGCTCGTTCGTACGCCTCAATCTGTGCCTTTTTCGGCTCCATCTACTAGTAGAGATTGTGGTTTTAGCGCTGTAGCTAGCAGTTCTAAGGGTGTTTCTTTAGGCGCTTTTCGTCTGTTACGCCTGATGCGCCTGTTTCGCCTCGAATTTCGGCGGCTCAAAGCGAGGCGCAAGTAGTTTTTTCCGCCTCCTGCTGAACATTTAGGCTCTTCCAAGCCTACGTTAACTGTTTTTGATTCCGTTCTCTGGCGCCTTTGCGCAAGCAGTTAGAGATGTTAAACCAACTGGATGAATGGGTCCAAGGGTGGTTCGAAACCTTCAGATCCGGTTTGTAGTTCCGTCTACTTCTTCGGCGTATCGGAGAATGAAGAAGAAGTAGAGGAGGAGGATTCTCATCACCTCTCGTGTTATTACATCTCCTTAGATTTATTCTGGTGATCTTATCCAGATTATTTTGAGAAAGCGGCTCCGCGCTCCCCAACTTCGACTTTTTTGATGAGGAGGAAAACTTCAGACCCTCTCCTCCCAAAAACTTGTTCTATCTAAAGCGGTTAGACATTCGTTGAAAGAGACTGAAAAATGGATGTCTATGAAAAGAGACTTAGGGAAGGCTCTTTTCGCTTACCCTCCCTCTAAGTTGCCTTCGTAAGAGGTATAGGTTTTATGTAACTGGGGAAGCTCCTTCTCTGGGGGAGTTTCTGCCTCCTCCCAGGGAGACTTCTCCAGTTTAATCGACTCCTCTAGAAAGATCTGCTTTCGCCGCAGCGAAAGTTTTTTTCTTTACAGCGCCTGAGTTGGACCACGTTGTAAAGAATCAATTTAAACTTTTGGAAGTCTTTAGCTTCCTTGATTGGACTATTGGCGCTTTAGCGGCCAAGATCGAAGATTGCCCTTCTCTTTCTCAGGAGTTAGCGGAGGATTGGATTGGTGTTCTGTCCTGTGCGGACAAATCCATTAGGGATGGATGTGATGAGTTAGCTTCGCTCATCGCCTTTGGTACCCTTAAGAAAAGGCAACTTTGGTGCTCCTTTGCTTCTAAAAGGGTACTTCCCAACAGAAGTCTACTCTCTTGTTTGCTCCGTTTGTGAAAAGATAACCTCTTTCCAGACGATGTAGTGTTGTCAATTTCGTCTGCGCTAGATAAGAAATCTACTTCGGATTTACTGGGCACAGTCTACTAAGAGACCTAAAGCTCCTGTGGAGACTGTCCTTCGTTTCTCCTCTGGCCAAGTGCCTTTTCGAGGAGGAAAACCCAAAGCGCTTCTTCGGCCGAAGTCGAATTTGCGACCTCAGTCTAAGGCCTCGGCCAAGGTTAACAAACCTTCCAAATGAAAGCTCGGTTCTTCATGCACCAGTGGGAGCCAGGCTGGCTATGTTTTGGGAGGAATGGGAAAAACAGAGGAGCAGAAGCCTGGGTATGTGCAAGTACTCAAGTTCGGCTATCGTATTCCTCTCGTTTCACCTCCCTCGCTCTCACCTGTGCCAATTCCATTCCAGGCATACTCTCCGGGCTCAGACAAAATTTCTGGCGCTAGCCGCAGAAGTGGAAGCGCTTGTTCTCAAAGAAGCGATAGAACAGATAGAAGGGGATTTTCCTCCAGGCTTTTACAATCGCCTTTTTGTAGTTCCCAAGTCATCAGGGGGCTGGGAGGCCGGTTTTGGATGTGAGCGCCCTGAACTTGCATGTCCAGAAAACAAAATTTCATATGGAGACCACTCGGTCGGTTCTGGAGTCCATCAGCAGGGGCGGGGATTTGGATGGTCTCTCTGGACATGCAAGACGCTTATTTTCACATTCCGATACATCGCGAATCTCGGAAGTACCCGAGGTTCATGTTCGAAGGCAAGGTGTTTCAGTTTTAGGGCGCTTTGTTTCGACTAGCGACCGCTCCTCAAGTTTTCACCAGGGTTCTCCCCCGCCCCGATAGGAAGCTGGCTGCACATATTAGGAGTAAGAATCCCCTCTATCTGGACGATTGGCTTCTCCGGTCGGAATCAGAGAGTCGGTGCATGAAGAACCTTGGAACAACTCTGGATCTTGCCAGAAAGTTAGGAATTCTGGTCAACAAACAGAAGTCCCAGTTGGTTCCATCTCAGAGCATCCTTTATTTGGGGATGATTCTGAA
This sequence comes from Macrobrachium nipponense, assembly GCF_015104395.2. Lineage (NCBI taxonomy): Eukaryota > Metazoa > Arthropoda > Malacostraca > Decapoda > Palaemonidae > Macrobrachium > Macrobrachium nipponense. The sequence goes on from NC_061106.1 coordinate 22,184,717, forward strand.
TGCTCAAGTTTTCGGGCTTTCTGTCCCCGAAGAGGGTTCAAGGCTGTCTGGAGACAGTTCAGGAGTTCTTGACAAAAAGGTAAGTTATGCCAACAATCAGTGGATGAGGCTCCTGGGCAAATTGACGTCAGTGGAGAAATTTGTGACGTTGGGAAGACTGCACATGAGACCTCTGCAGTTTTTTCCTGAGAGCCTCTTGGTGCAGGAAGACACAACCAAGACTCGATTACCTTTCCTGTCACAGATCAAATAAAAGAAGACCTAAGGTGGTGGCTCTCTCGAGCAAGGTTGGAAGAAGGGTTAGATTTACGACCCATCCTCCCGAACCTACAGTTCTTTTCCGACGCATCGGACACAGGTTGGGGAGGCCCTACTGGGAAATCAACGGACTTCAGGAGCTTGGTCGGAGAAGGAGAAGAAGTCCACATAAATGTAAAGGAACTGTTAGCAATTTTCTTGGGGCTCAGACAGTTTCGGAGTTTAGTAGAAGGTCGAGTAGTGGCAATGCATTCCGACAACTCCAACGGCTCTCTCGTACGTGCGGAAACAGGGGGGGGACTCAGTCTTTCTCTCTGTACGAAGTAGCCAAGGATCTCCTCCTGTGGTCAAACGAAGCGAAGGTTCAGCTAGTCCCGAGATTTGTTCCGGGAAAGATGAACGTTTCTGGCGGACGAGTTAAGTCGTCAACAGCAAGTGTTATACCTCTGGAAGTGGACTTTGGACAAAACAAGATTTGTCAGCAAACTTTGGCGCCTTTGGGGGACGACCGTCAAATAGACCTGTTCGCGACATCAAGGAACAACCGTCTTCCTCTCTTTTGTTCTCCAGTCCCAGATCCTCTAGCTTGGTCGGTGGACGCAATGCTGTTGGATTGGTCGGGTCTGGAAGCTTAGTCATTCCCTCCGTTCGGTCTAATAAGAGAGGTGCTGAACAAGTTCATGTCGCACAGCAATGTAACACTAACGTTTAATCGCTCCCTTTTGGCCCAGGAAAGAGTGGTTCCCGGACCTTCTCCAGTTGTTAGTAGACTTCCCCAGACTTCTTCCTCCAGAGAAGTGGCTTCTCAAAACAACCGCACTCAAGAGGTTCCACCAAAACTTGTCCGCTCTAGCTCTGACAGGGTTCAGACTGTCCGGAATCTTGTCAGAGCGAAAGGATTTCAAGAAGAGCTGCAGAAGCTATCGCTCGTTGTAGGAGAGAGTCTTCTAACAAACTCTATCAAGGGAAGTGGAGAATCTTCAGAGAGTGGTGTAGAAGTGCTAAAGTCTCTACTTCTGCGACCTCTTTAACAGAAATAGCAGATTTTCTTCTATTTCTTAGGAACTCTAAGAAAACTGGCTCCTTTGACGATCAGAGGATATAGAGCCATGCTCTCTTTCAGGTTTTTCGACATCGAGGTTTGGATATTTCCTCCAATTCAGATCTGTCGGACCTCATTAGGTCTTTCGAAACCACTAAGCTCCGCAAGATACAGTTGACTTGGAACTTAGATGTGTGCTTAAGTTCCTCATGGGGCCACCGTTTGAGCTTTGAAGTCGGCTTCACTCAGGAACTTGACTAAGAAGGCAATTTTTCCTTATTGCTCTAGCTTCTGCTAAGCGTGTCAGCGAATTGCACGCTATAGACAAAAAGAGTCGGTTTCTCTCAAGGCAATGCTGTATTTTCGGTATCTTTGACCTTTCTAGCCAAAAATGAGAATCCTTCTAATCCTTGGCCGAGGAGTTTTTGGTGTAAAGGAACTTATCTGATTTGGTTGGACATGAGGAGGAAGAAAGGCTCTTATGTCCAGTCAGGGCTATTAAGCAGTATCTGTTTGCCACTAAGGGTATTAGAGGACAATCTTCTAAGCTCTGGACCTCGGTTCAAAATCCCTCTCGTCCTCTTTCTAAGAATGCTATATCGTTCTTTATTAGAGAGCTTATCAGGAAGCTCACTCGCAGTCCGAGAACGACAATCTTTCCGTTCTGAGAGTTTAAAGCTCACGAGGTTAGAGCAGTGGCAACTTCTTTAGCATTCAGAAAGAATTTATCTTTAGCTTCGATCTTCAGAGCATGTTCTGGAGATCGAATTCGGTTTTGCGAGTCATTATCTCAAAGAGATAGAAACGGTTTTCGAGAATTGTAAAACGTTAGGTCCGGTGGCGGTTTCTGGCATGGTGTTGGGAGAAACGGCACAGGGGTCGTCACCTCTATGCTAACTTTTCACCTTGAATAGGTTGTCGAGTTCAAGGGAAGCTGGGGGTACTGAGTACCTGGATACTCACCAGTCTGTTAGGTCAGATTTTACAATGGTTGTTGGGATATATGTTTTAAAATCTGGTGTTGGTGACAAATGTTTTGTATGATTGAATTTCTGGTCTTAGCCCAGGGCAAGGGCAATCTTTGTTGTTACTATCCTTCGTCAGTCAGCCTTGACTCGCTTGAACTACGGAAGGATTCCACTCCTGTAGAGGCTAACTTTGGTCAAATTCCAATTCCTCTACAATAGTAAGAAGAGCACCGACCAGAGGCAGTAACAGTCTGCTGTAGCTCTCTTACAAGGTAAGGTACAACAGACACCTTGAGTGTTTACTGGTATTGCAATAAATGTAACCATTTAAAAATACTAGTGGTCCACTGAATCCCACCTTCCCATAAATGTGTAATCAGCTCTATAATTGTTCGGTAAGACACTACAATAAAAATGAAATTTTCATTATTAAAATGAAGTTTTATTGTATACTTACCGAACAATTATGATTATACCCACCCTCCTCCCCTTAGGTGGACGGACGGGCAGAAAGAATTGGATTCACCTGGGCAGTTGTACCTGGTTCTCCCCGCGAGTGGAGGGAGATGACGTCCAATCACCACCAGTGTTGGCGACGCCGACGCGCTAAATTTGAATTTAGTATCCTGCCGCTCGTAAATCACGGCTCTATAATTGTTCGGTAAGTATACAATAAAACTTCATTTTGAATAATGAAAATTTCATTTTGGACCAAAGGTGTTTTGTCTAGGAAAAAATCTGCTCCAATAACATGTTTGCTTGGTTGAAAGACAAAGACAACCAGGTAGAACATGCATGTGATTAAGTGTGTCTGTTTGTGTAGTTCCAAGCTGAAACAGAAAGGTTCAATCTATGCATAGATCTCACTAAGTACATGCACCTCAGCGGTGTGGTGGTATGCTATTAGCGTCCCACCTCGACGGTCGCAGGTTCGATTCTCGGCCATTCCATTGAGGAGTGAGAGATGTGTATTTCTGGTGATAGAAGTTCACTCTTGACGTGGTTCGGAAGTCATGTAAAGCCGTTGGTCCTGTTGCTGAATAACCACTGGTTCCATGCAACGTAAAAGCACCGTAAAAACAAACAAAGTACACATCTCTGCTAAACTTGTGTTTTTTTGTTATTACCTACATTGAAAATTATACTGTATGGAAGTCATCATGGCCCCTAAGAAGGCTAGTGATGCCAAGGCTGAGCTTATTGTTGAGGGTATTGTGTCTCTGGGCAAGTCATTACCTGTATATTTTTCTCAGGATGTTCATTTATGGCTAGTTTCAGAATTTTTCCTGTTATTTTGCATCAAGATGAGATGTGTGGGGTTAGCTGATAAGTGCTCTTTCATGTTGGTCACATTTGGTGATTATAGGTTGTTTTATGTATTTTTCTGGGTTTTATTGTAGATAAAGAGTAAGTTTGACTAACCCCTGTAGTATATTTTGTAATTTGATACTTTGCATCATTACATCCGGGCTTATGAAAGTGGAAGTATTTATGAGGAGCATTCCCTCGTTGGGGCAAGAATGAATGAGATGATAGTACTAGTTGAGTACTGTTTTGTTGTCATGTCAAACAGGGGGTGTAAAGAAACTTAGGAGATTTTTTTAGGATAACACATACGAAAATGGTTGAGGCCTTTGCCTTCCCCCATCAATGCTCTTTTAATTTGGATTTTGGAGAGCAGCAGCGGTGTATAAAGTAGGGAGTGTTGTTTTACAATATATACTCTTTGCATGGCAGTGGGAAAAAGAGACAATTGTTAGGTGTAGCCAGTTTGCAAGGATTAGTATGTAGTATATTGAATAAAATACATATAGGAGAACAGGCACTGATCCCAGCAAAGAAGCTTTTAACTTATTTACCTTGAACTGCTGAAGGCTCTGACAAAGTATAGGAGCTCAGGGTTACAATGAAGGTGGGTGGGTAGTGGCTTTTTAGGTAAGCTAGCAAATAGCTGGCACTCTTCACAAGGGCTGAAAGAGAGCAGTTGAGAACATTCATTTGACCAATTGTACAGAGTCCAGATCAGGACCCTTTACTTGTATTAGAGTGTGGCTGTAGGTGTCCTTGTAGATGGTGTTTATGCCTTGTATTTTATACTTGTATTGGTGATGGGCATGAACATTAGCATTTATCCCTGAAGGCGTGTATGAGACATTTGATTTGGAGCAGCAGAGAAGGAAAATGTAACCTAGAAGATCCAAGCTTCTCCCATTACCATGTGGTCAACATAGTATAGGGATCTGGTAATGCTCCTATTGAAGTTCTTGCACTTGCAGTGAGTGATAATTTAAGAAAAATATGAAGTTCAGAAAAACTTCTTGGTGTTAGATTTAAACATTTAGACCAGCCTACTGCTCTTGAGATTTGTAAGGTTTTGAGCAGAAACTTAAGCTGCAGTTGAAATTGCCAGTTAGGTCCCAAGTTTTTGTTTCAAGACTTTCAGAAGGCTTCAGGGTAATTGTCTACCTATGCAGAATGGTAGTCTTCTGTGGTTATGATAAGTGCCACGTTGAAAGTTATTACCTTGTCGATGTGTTTAGGACAGTATATAATAGCTTGCCTGACATTGTGAATTAAGGCTGTAGATGTACATGAGATGAGAATGTATTCTTATGATTAGTCTATTATTTCAGCAGTTGTTGGTGGAATCTTGAAATACTGTGATCTGATATGTGGCATAACTGCCAGAGGTTTATGATGGCATGTATTATTTACCATTTTCAGGCATGCTAAGGCCTCTTCATGATTCCCATATATATTTACCAAGCTGATAGCTTTGGTTGTAATACAACTCAGACCTGTTTGGAGGATATTCATTGTAGCTGGTAGCTTGATGATTTGATTGACCTCCAGATATAAGTTGAAATTGAATCCCATTGATTGGTTCATAGCTGCAATTTTCTATCATCGGGGTGTTTTAGCTGCAATTTTTTATATTCGTGTTAAGTTTACTGTGATCTCCAGGTAGACAGAGTAAAGGTAGTAATATTGTACTATTCAGACAAGAGTGGAGTTATTCAAGACAGCTTTGTGGTTTCCGTAGTAGACTCCTCCAGTAGTTTTTATAGTACATACACTCAGCTCATCATGCTCAATTCAGTATTGTGGAAATTTGGATCTCCTCCTGTTGCAATATGCTGTTCATGGTCTTAGTAAACTTAATGATAAGGGAACAAAGGTTTTTGGACAATTGATTGTGCTAACTACAAACTCCTAGCATATTTAATAGTCATCACTTCTGATCCCAGGAGTTGCACTTACCTGGAAGAAAAAAAGGTGCTCTGCAGTTCTTCCATAAAAAAGGCGGAAAGCATTAACTCTTAAAATGCAATTTTTGCAAATTTGTATTTATGGAAAGAGCAGAAAGGGATGAATGTAGCCATTGTGGCACAGATATAAGTACCAAACGTTTATGAGCGCTCAAGTATCCAGCATCAATTTTCTCAAAACAAGTATTTAGGAGTTAATTCATTTTAACTTCAGTTTCTCAAACAAGGATTTTGTCGTTACAGTAAGTGTTCTGCCTTTTATGTGTCAGAGTTAGTGATGCAAAGGTCTTTCCCTTCTCACAGGGGTAGCTTACCATCACTTCATTGCTGATGCTGGTATACATACCATTGAAAGTACTGTGAATTTTGAATAGTTGCCTTTGTTTGCATGCAACAGTTAAGCTTGCACAAAATATGTATAAGGTTGTTTAATCACAACCCCATGAATCAAGTGTATGGTCATAATTGTGTCCCGAATGTTGCCAGGATGACAGAATTTACGTCTAACAAACAAGAAGAATGTAATCTCACTATGCATGACCTTTTGGACTCGCATGTATTAACCAGTAACCTCACTTTTGTGACCTGTTTCTATTGAAAATCCTTTATGTAAGCATGAAAAGGCATTGTTGAGTCATCAGTATAATTTATGTCTACCATCCATCAGCATTATAAATGCTAACTATTAGTGATCTTGAAGAATGTTACATATTCTTTTGCAGTCCATCTTATGGTTGTTATGGTTATGTATATAGTTCCTACTTTTTTATGTAATTTTAATGGATGAGAGTCATCTTTGCACATTGTTTTACATAGTATGATAAACCTGTGTAGATGAAAGAGACATACCAGAAGAAGCGTAACAGAGACAGGTCGTCTCAAGAATCAGTATGGAAGAGCAGTTCTTCCTTGGACTCTGGTCATACTTGCTGTGGTCTCCTTAAGAGTTCTCAAGCAGCCAATGGGGTTTTTCTACTAGAGGACAGGGACATCCGTTGTTGTTTGTTTGCAACTGAAGGTTTCAAGGAAAGTAGAGTTGTTGAGTATTGCTATTAGTTAGTCTCCATCGCACAAGCGGAGCTATTTTTGGTGATTTAGTGGAAGGAATGGCTTCCTAGTCCTGATGCATTATTCCGTTACTTACTGCCTTCCTCTTATCCATGGAGTTTACTGCTTAACTCTTAAGATCTGGGCTAAAAAAAGTGTGCAGCA
>NC_061106.1:22191965-22271965 GCF_015104395.2 Macrobrachium nipponense
TAAATATTCCAATCAGTGCCTGGCAGGGATCAGGCTGCGGTAGTAGTCTTGAGTTTTACCTATTAAAATTTGGGTAAAATTTTGCATAATGTTGCTTAAGGGTAATTTATTCAAAGTTATATCTGCTGTTGTTAGTTATATGTATTTTGTCAAGTATGATGTGTCTCAAAATTTGGCACAGGATATTGGTACGGCAGCCGTATCCACTATTGCAATAGATATTGGTACGGCAGTGAATTGTGCATGCGTTAATTTCAGACTTCCTGCCGCACAAATAACATAGTGTAGTGGAGGTATGTCAGATTCTGTCAGTGGTGCCGTATTGCGCTATTGACTTGCTGTAGGTACGGCAGTTTGCTAATCATGCAGCAGTTGGCGTACACTGTTGCTAAGAGCTATAGGTACGGCACTAGAAGATCAGCGACAGTAGTGACAATAGTCAAACTGAATTGTTTCGCTGAACATGTTCAATTCAAAATGTCAAAGTGAAGCACCACACTGTCATCACCAAAGCACCAAAACATTTTGGCAGTAAATGAAAATATACAAAATTGCAATAATACTTAAACATACTTAGATTTTGACTATATACGTGAAAAATAAAACTAAACTAATCTATCTGTGTACTTGAACTCTTCTTTGAATCTTCTCTGAACCGTGTAATAATACATCAGTTTTCGCCAAAAAACAGATGTTTTCAGGTTTCAACGAGCTGAAAAAAGCAATAGATGTCTACGATGAGTCAAACTTCCAGAAATTGTATATCCGTAGGTCACGAACAGTCGAATCGGTCCTGAAAAGAGCTCCGAAGAGGAGATTCTAAGAAGACTTGGAAGTACACAGAAATTGTGCTCTGCTGTATTCATGGTAGTAAGGAAAACTACCAAAGTCGATCCTCTGGTAAACGGCCCAATCAATCGTAAGTAATCATCCATATCAGGTCTATATTAACAGCATGTTTCCCATATTGGACGCACTACTGACTGCTAGCTAAGCTTCAAATTTTCTTTGAATCTCCTCTTTGAAGCCCTTTTCAGGGCCGATTCGATCATTCGTGACCTACGGATATACAATTTCTGGAAGTTTGACTCTTCGTAGACGTCAATTGCTTTTTTCAACTAGTTGAAACCTGAAAACATCTGTTTTTCAGCAAAAACTGATGTATTATTAAACAGTTCACGTTGGTAGGTCGTCATTTTCTTGCTGTCACTGATATGACCGAGGCGGTATACAAGGGTTTGCGCATGAGCAATTCACAGCCGTTGCGCATGAGCAATTCACAGCCGTACCAATATCTATCACAATAAGGGATACAGCTGCCGTACCAATATCCAGTTCGAAAAAATTAGTCCACTTTGGCTTATACTGGCAATACAATATATGGTGCCTAAGGTTAGGTTAAGATGCTTCATTGTGTAAGTCCAAGCTAATTACCACAGCTCCATTTTCATTAAATTCTAATATGTCTATTTTAGTGATATTCTAGTTTATTTGTCATATATTTGTATGGAAAAAAAAGTCCCTTTTCACATCTGTGGTGACTGTTCTCCTCTATAAGGACTCCCTTTTCCATTATGTTCATATGTACCTCCTCACTGTTCACTTCAGGAGGTCCACTGGTAAATTTACATGTTCCATTAGTAAAACGAACAAAAACTTATGATGATCACATAAATCCTGTAAATCTTTATCCTACATAAACATGGTCATTGACCACGATTTTAAATATTTATGGCCGAAGTGTATTATGAATGGGGAATTGGTGGAATGACAGTGATAAGGTGCTGAAAGAAGATTGAGATGGTTCAAATATGTGATGCGAAGGAATCAGGAACAGTTGGTGATATGCATTACAACCACATATCATACTAATATTTTCACATATTTTATAGTTTACTTTGCCTTTTGTTTTTCATATTTTTATATTTGGTTTGGGGCAGAGTACCTAAGTATATTTTTGCTTTTCAGAATGGAAGAAGCAGAGCAATCAAACTGGAAAGCCTTGGCAACGTGTAATTTAAAGTGGAAAGTGTTTGTCCAAGCTAAAAATGAAGTACAAGTACCAACGCCTGAAAAATTGAAAACTTTTAGTACCTCATTTACTGGCGAAGAGGCCAAGGACATTTACGAAAACATTGTTGAGCAACAGACAGAAACAGACCTCATTTTGAAAGAAAAACATCCTAAAATAAAAGATTTCACAGGTGCTTCTACATCTGTTGGTTGCAATAACAGTGAATGTGTAACTGAGCCCAAGTTCAATTTTGACATTAGGTCCATTCATAAAGCAATGAAATGTGCGCAAAATAATGAAGTGGCTCCTCTTACAGACTTGCTGAAATGTGGATTAAATGTCAATTCACAAGATGAGTATGGATGGTCTCTGCTTATGGTTGCTGCTTGTGCTGGATCTTTTGATGTGGTAAAGGTCCTTCTGGAATACAAAGCCAAGGCTAGCATTCGTGATGCTAATGGAAACACTGCAATATATTTAGCAAGTATGAAAGGGCACAAAAGGATTGTTGACTTGCTTATCCAATCTCGAAAAGGAAATGATCAAGCGAAGGAAGATAACGTTCCATTATGTGATATACCTTTGACAGAATTTTTTTGTGATGTCTGCCAGACAGCAGTCAAAGAAAGTACTCCTATTCAGCATGAAACATCTATTGTCCATCAATTTAATATGGGGTCAACTGCAAATAGAACAGTCTATGGAATCTCTCCCACCAATAAAGGTTATCAGCTATTGGTAAATCAAGGCTGGAACACAGAGAAGGGTCTTGGCTTAAAGAGTAATGGTGCTAAGTTTCCTATAAAGACAGTATTGAAACGGAACCGAGAGGGATTAGGTTCTTCTAGTGCAAAACAGGCAAGGGTAACGCATTTTGGTCCAGGTGATGCCAGTGCCGTGAAGGGTCCCAAATCAAGTGAACGAATAATGCGAATAAAGACTGTCAACAAAATAGATAGAATGAAGGAAAAACAGAAAGATATGAAAAGAGAAAGAGATATAAGGAGAACTTTAAATGAACCAGAGTTTTGAAGTGCTGATGTTAAATCTGTTTACTGTATAGAAGTTCCTGGTGATGAAAATTTTTAAGGTGAGATTATATAGGAAAACATGCACCATCCATGTAACTCCCCTAAGATTATACCTCCTCCACGCTAGAATAATTTGTGTCACTGAGTGAACGAGGAAATTTTCCATTGGTCAACTTGCTTCTTTTAAATTAAATCCCTTCCACGTTAGCCATCTGGCAGTTTCTTCAACATGGGATGATCAACCTATTGACAATACCACTTGATTATAAAATATGTAAAAGTATGCTACATGCGCAAAAATTGATTTTGATACTAAGTTTTTCTTTACAGCCTTTCTTTTCCTCTGCAGGTGGTTACCATGGCTCAGTCTGTAGAAAGGATACAGCAGTATTTAATTGAAGTTGAAGAGGCTGCTGAAGACATTATATCAGATCAACAAGAAATTATCTCCCTAGATCGCAGAAGAAACACGAATAGAGAAGCCCTTAGACAACTCCAGACAAAAAGCACTGGAAATCAAACTTCTGCTGAAAAGAACTGGATATGTATTGGAAACATGTTTATGAGGTTACCAAAGCCTTTTATTGCGGAAAGTATTGAAAGAGGTAAGGCTGCACTATATTTGTTGAGTGTACTGTACTTATCAAACTAAAGTTGTCATCATCATATGGGATTTTTGTACATATTCTTTTACTTGCAAAGTAAAAAATCTGGTGTAATGTAATGTTATAATGAATTGTCTTAAAAGTAAAAAATGATCGCCTCAATGGTGTGATCGGTATGGCCTTGGCCTGTCACCTTGGTGCCCAAGAGTTCGATTCTCAAGCATTCCATTGAGGTGTGAGAGATGTGTATTTCTGGTGATACAAGTTCACTCGCAACGTAGTTCGAAAGTCACATACATAAAGCCGTTGGTCCAGATGCTGAATAACCACTGGTTCCATGCAACATAAAAACACCATACAAAAAAATAAAACAAACAAACTGTATTAAATTAATCTGAAAAAGAAAGCTTCCCAGAACATCACCAAACACCTTGTCATCTTTAACCTTTATCATGTTAGATATTTCCTGTACTGCTTCAGACTTACTATGAGATTCAGAACCTTTGTCTCGGTGTTTTCCTGGAATAAATTTTTTTTTTCTGTGCATTTGACAAAGATATTACTTAACCATTGTATACTTTACATCCCTACCTAATTTTTGGCAGCATCCTTTGTTAGTTATATTAGAAGAAAGTATATTCATAACAGTAAAATGAAGCAGCCAAAGCCAGTAGCGGAACACTCTAATGTATGGGTTCAAAGTTATATGTGACGTAAACATATGATGTGATGACTCCTCCTACAAGGTGATAACGACAAACAGCTGACTCTGAAATTCTGAATTAATATTCGTACCTTATCAAGGCTTCGAGAATGGCGGCTATGTTGAGTCATTGTCCCTGTGGTTTCAGGACAACTTTTGTAATTTACTTGCACAATTGTTTAGAAGTGAGGAGGCCCGTGGCAAACCCTTTTTTGCTAAGTACACCCAGACATCCAAAGCTACAAAGTTTTTGTCATTTGTTGACTTCCATAAGGTGCAGAAAGATAATTATATATGCTCTATAAAGCAATAGTTGTTGACTTCTTAGTAAAATATAACTTGCAGAACAACATTAACTTGATTGCCAAAAAAAAAATGTCATGGGTTATGATACATCACTGAATGGCCTTTGCTGTCCCAGTGCTTGGCTTGAAGTGTAAATTCTATACGTAATCGAATCTAATTATATGCAATTTTATATGTATTAAAATGATCGTCACTGTCATATTAGGAAAAATATCAAAGGAGTTACGACGAATACCAAAGTTTTCTTCACTTTGTTAATTGATTTTCAATAATATAATTTTTCAAAGGAGAAATAGTGTAGACAGTAATTTCTCAGATTTCTTGTGGAAACCCTTGTCTTCAAGGATTCTAGCAATCAACCTCTTGGAATAAATCCTATATACTACTACTACTATTACAAAGTATAAACAAGGAGTATTGGTTGTATTTCATTGTTGCCAGAGTTGGAGACTTTTTCACGAATAGCCAATTATCCATCAAGGAGGAGGCAAGTTATGTCATTATAGCTTCGAAAGACATTCCTCTGAGTTTGCTGGCGATGTCTACAAGAAGTTGGTGTTAATTAGGTAGGGATGTAAGATACCCTGTGACAAAGTGTCATCTTTGTCAGGTATGTTGATTAAAATTTTATTCCAGAAAAACACCAGGACATTGGCTGTGAATCTCATAATAGGAAAATTTCTCTCCAATCTATTTTCATTTGTATATTCTGCTTGAATTTCTGTTTTCCTTATGAATTCTGGGTTCTCCTGAGATCTCAGTCAGTGTTCCAGCCTCTGGACCCCACATTCTTCTGCAGCTTCCCTATTTGTGATATGATCTTTCTAATGCACTTCAATCTTAGCATTTCTAGTCGCCCATGTTCAAGATCTTTTCTTTTTGTAAGCAGCCATATCTCTGGTGTAGAATAGCACTGGCCTTACACTGTACTCAGCAATCTTTTTCCATGTCATCTTTTTACCTTTTCTAATAGCAGGCCTTCCAACACAACAGTATAGTATTACTCGTCCCTCATATGTAGTTTAGCTACTGAAAATCCCAACTTCAATATTTAGTTCACCCCTATATCTCTGCCACAGGATCCACATAGCTTCCTTCATATATGTACTTATCCTTTGATTTCTTTCCTTTCACCATAAGATTTAGAAATCTTTCAATTTCTAAAATTTCTGTTGTTGTCTTTTAGTTGTACTTAGGACCTACTTCTTTGATTCTGCTATCAATACCGAGTCATTTGCATATAGCAGCTCTTAGGGACATCACTCCTCGATATCTGTGGTACAGTAATGAAATAATTAAGGATTCTTCGGATAAATTTACAACTTGAGTATCTTTCTGGTACTTCTCTGTAAAATACCTTTGTAAATTAACAAATATTACCTTTGCATTTTGCAGAGCAAAAGCAACTAGACACTGAAATCAAGAACCTCCGCAATGGTTTACGCAATAAAGTTAATCATTTGAACGACTTGGAGGACAAACAAGAAACCATAGGAACCAATATCAAACCCCTTTCACAGGAGGAATGGAAAGCTGTCAGAAAAGCCTTGGGTAATTAGTATAGCTTTTGAGATTTATTGTTATCAATAACTGTATCAGTATTCATTGTTTCTTTGACGTTCTTTACTGTTCATAGCCAAGTTTAATGTAATATGTTCTTGCTAACTTCACTTCAGATTACTGTATGATTCTTTAAAATCATTACCTTAAAGAATTGCCAGTGTACCTTAGATAGTCTTATTGTTTGAAATCTGGTTTAAGTGACATGGATGATAATCTAGTGTTTTGTAAGTGTATATATAACACTGGCCATTTTTTTCACATTCCCATCAAGTGTTAATTTCTTGTTATTAACCTCCCAAAACAAATGTTATTAAAGTATTACATTCCATATGTAACTTTTTTGTATAATAACATAAATATTAATCTGCAGAACTTGTGAAAAATTAACACAAATTAGGAGTCATTGAATATGTAATGAAAAAGATTTGTGCATTTTTATCCCTCAACCATAATAAATGACAGGGACACCATTTTATGTAAGAAATACAAATGGCCACACTGCTTGATGTTTGTTCCCTATTAAAGGGGAATCACACCACTTTTGTAAGTGGAATTTTAAGCATATTACATGGATGTACAAGGAAACTAAAACCAGAGAATGAATGTGATCTAAGTAGACCCTTTTAACTTTAAATTAAACGTAAGGCTCCAAAAATGTCTGGAAACTGATGAGCCATAACATAGTCTTCATGAGGCAAAAGTATGTAAACACTATTGATCATGAGGAAAAAGTATTGAATTCTCGACAAATATACAAGTTCCAATTTACAGTATTGAAAGTACTTTTTGTGACGCCTGAGAACTTGACACAACATACTCTGTACTTTTATCTTCTGTACAAGCACACTGAAAAATTCTTTATAAAGTTTTAAAAAAGAAAAAATATATGCAGTCTAGATTGTTTTTGATAACCCTTATGAATCTTGTTATATTCCTCATTAGGCTTTCTTTAGAGAAAGAAGCAGAGACATGATAAGTCCCTGATACAGATAACCTCTTTCTCACAAATGTTATTTAAAACAAATGAAACAAACAGCATTAATTATTTAATAAACATCAACTTTAAATCTTCACGATTTTATAACAATTTAGGTGTGTTGTGTAAGATACAATAATCTTAAAACTGCAAAGTTCTTTGGGAACAATATGCGTACCCTATTGAGTTCAGTATTTCCCAGCAGCTGAAGACCTCTAAAGGAATATTTCTTATCACTTTTAGTTTCAGCACCTCCTGTTGGAAGTCCAAATGCCATCCTTTCACTTACTACCAGGTTATTTAAAAAGACATGGAAAAACAAATGGCACGACCCTTCCTACTCATAAACAGAAGAGGGTTATTAAAGTGTATATCAATCAAAACATAAGGCCAAGTTATTGTTTGCAGTTTTGTTTCCAAGTTACTACAATATTACTCAGCACATATGTACACTCTTGTTTGGCTCCTAGCAACTTTCAGCTAATTTCCATTAGTTTAACCAGTTGTAATTTTGCACCTGTAAGTTGAACTCTGTATGAATCATCAAACAAGTTGAGATCCAGAGACAACATCAACAGAAATTCAATGTCTTCATAAGATACGGGTGTGCATTTACTTAGCATACCCCATGGCTGTACAGTAACTAGCTGGCAATGGGGACCGAGAAGAAGGTAAGTTTGAGAATCATTATACGAAACGTTCCACATACAGAGCAACAATTATTCGTACATAAACTGCTATGAATGTGTGAACGAGGACTTGTTACAAGATCAAATGCACCTGAGTTCAGTATTATCTATGCTATACAAATTATAGATGTAGTAACTTATACCAATAGCATCAATTATTTTTTAAAAGGAGAGAAAAACAAATAGTTCATAATTACATTTTAAAAAAATGTTCTCTACTGCAAATACTTTATCAACAGCAAGTAAAAAAAAAAAGTCTCCAAATAATCTATGTACATTAACATATGCAAATTCACAAACTTACTATAAATATGAACATAATCTTTATTCTACAACACAATCAGCACCCGCAGCATTTAGAGCTTCTGCTAGTTTTTCAGCTTCATCTTTGGGAATGTCAGCTTTCACTATAACAGGACAGCTCTCAACAAACTTCTTTGCCTGGCAAAAGAACAGTCATATATTATAATGTCAAAGTTAAATCTAGCATAAGCACTAAAGAAATTAAGCCATTTTCATCACATAAAGGCAAATAATTAGTCCCATGTGAAGTAAGGGAAAAAATCAAGTAAAATATCGCAAGAAACCTGGAGAAAAGTTATCCTTGTGACACAAGATTATTTATGTATTTTCCTCAAGAACTTAACACACTACTCATTAGTGAAAGAGCAAATACAATTCCCATGTTTACTAGCCTTTTGTGTTTAACATTAGTACTTACTTTACAATTTTTCTACCTTAGCTATTAACACTTTTAACATTAATCGTAAAATTCACTAAAAGCAATAAACAAAATCTTTGCACCTATATAAAATTTCACATGACCCACATTTTTTTTTCTTTTTTGTGGGGGAAATATTCTTACAACCATGAAAGTCCACTTCAAATTCCAAATACCATTACTGCAGGGCAATGAAATTACCAAGTGGCAGTTAAAACAGTGTTCCATCATTTGAGCACCTCACTCTGTTCACCAGCACCAATCTATAAAAACTGTTGGTGGAAAGGTTATAAAACAAACAAAAAGGTTGTCTTGTTATTTTGAAATATTTTTAAAATGATATCTTTATGATGAAAATATACTTACCCAGTAATAATATAGCTATACTTTCCAAGTTAGAAAATATAGCTAAGTAATTCTGTACTTGGTATAACTTTTTGTATATAGTAGTTACAAAGTAATTACATAGCTATGGTTTCTAGTAAGAAACTATAGATATGTAATTACTTGGTTAAACTACATAAATAAAGTTACCGAGGAAAAAAGAGAATGACCCCTTAGTTTTACTTGTTGGGTTAAAGGACCCAACTGTTTAGGTTTGAAGTTAAGGGCTGGAGGGACGGCTCAATAATTGTCACCGAGTATGTAATTACATAACGGCTCACAGGGGGAAAAAATAAATCCATGGAAAAGGAAATCATATGGAGAATTCCAACTTAGGAGGAGTCGGTAAACTCATTTTCAAAGATTACCGTGTGAGGAGGAAAGTCAGTCAACACATTTTCAAAGATTACCGACTTCCACAGAAAGTAGGAAAATGGGGCCCTGATATATTACAAGGCCCCTCTGAAGAGGTGCTGTCTCCAGCTCAATACAGGTGGACCAAGTATATAATGCAACACCTCTCGAAATTGGGAAAAAATGAAGAAAGCCTGACCTACAATGGAAAGAAATAGCGCTGGATCACTAATTAAAAAATTACCTTTTATTAAATCCTGTCAATAATGTAAACCAAAGATAAACCCCCACAACAGGTCATCAAAGGGATCAACACAAAGGAAAGACTAACAAGTTGAATCAAGAAATAACTTTCAATATATTGCTTAAAAGAGAAAATTTAGCAATATAAACTGTGCTAATTAACAGTTCACCTATCTAATTATGTTTGGAGTAGCAAACACTTCCCTTGTGTATGGTTCCCAGTTACATCAACTTAAAAGGTCTTGAGAGGAGTGACCCTCCACCACTAGGAAGCGAAGGTGATGAGCAATTCATGTTTATATTTTCCCTCTACTGATTTTGTGTCACCTGTGTGTGTTGTACTGTACTGTGTATTTAACTCATTGCCTTATGACGTGGTTTGGAAGTCACACAAAGCCGTTGGTCCCGTTGCTGAATAAGCACTGGTTCCATGCAATGTAAAAACACCAAACAAACAAATCACTGCCTTTCAGTCAGTGGCACGCCTGTCACCATCTGTCAGTACTCAAGATCTTGGTTTGAAAGTAAGTCCTGTAATAATTTCCTATCTTGCTTTTATTCTTTTGTTTGTTTGAGAATCGCCTTCTCCACCTGGCTGCATAACTAGCAAGGTTATATATAAAGACAATGCTTTTCCTATTTTTGATACTCCCCAATTGGCACTAATAGCTCTGACATCCTGGTCTTGCAGGACCTGTTACCTAAAGGACTACATAACCTTACAGAGAAATAGATTACATGGGTTTTGAAACAAAGCCTCATGGAAGATGAATCTAAAAAAAAATTAGTACGTCTTAAATTATTTCACACCATTATGTTTAAGGCTGTGTACAACCATGACAAAAACAAACAGCATTTTAATCCTACAGAGCACACTGGTACTAAAACTATGGCCATGGCAACAGTGCTATGATCTTGCTACAAAATTACAGATAGCACATAATTAAAATGATATTGTTATGATACAATAAAGTTTGTTCATACTTACCTGGCAGATATATATATAGCTGTATTTTCTGAAGTCCGACAGAATTTAAAAAACTTCCGACACACGCAGTGGACGGCCAGGTGGTTAGTACCCATTCCCGCCGCTGGGAGGCGGGTATCAGGAACCATTCCCATTTTCTATTCATAATTTTTATTTCCACTGTCCCCTGAGGGGAGGTGGGTGGGTACTTGATTATATATTTGTTCCGATACGTAATACAAACCCTCGGTCCTTTAACAATTGGAAGGTAACTAGCGGCAGCTGGGACGGTCGTAAGCTTCGAACAAGGGGAGAACGGTAGTTAACTGCTTGTCCGATCGTGCGCGCGGGCGTGAAGAATCACTTTTGCTTTCGGCCGCGGGTGTGAAGGACGTGTTCGTCATCGCTCTCTGCCCGCTTCATCGTCGTATGCTTTGTTTATATTGTGTTTTCTACTAATGGTTTGTTTGATCTTGAAAATGAAACTGTAAGTACACTGTTTTCATTTTCATTACTTAATTATGAATCAACATGGAGCTATCGCGATTTCCGCTCTTTTCATGAAATTGACTTGAATTATGTCTCGGTGCCGAGGGCGGGCGCACTCGCGCCGAGTCATTATTTTGGGCGAAAGTGTGTAATTGAAAGATGTAAGTACTCTTTTTCATTATATTTTTGCCTGTGCGGTCGTTGCCGAGAGCTTGATTGCGCTCGGCACGAGCCTCTTATTTTGTATGAATAGAATGCAATGAAAGTGGATTCGCAATGCAGTTTTCTTTTCATTTTCATTTATTAATTGCATCAAATTTAATTTTGGATCAATTTCCGCTCTTACCCGGGAATTAATCCTTACGATTTATTTATGTGAGAGTGAAAATCGCAAGTGCAGTATTCTGTTTCATTTTTCATATATATTTATATAGCATCATATTATTTGGATCAAGTTTCCGTTCTTACCCGGGAATTGATCTTTTCCCCTTTAAGTTCTATGAAGTGAATCGCAAGTGCAGTATTCTGTTTCATTTTCATATTACTTTTCACTGCTGTGCGGGGGTAGGGGGGAAGCGAAGGTCTGCCAGGAAGTCGTCGGAAAGCTCTCCCGCGACTCCCTTGGTATCCGATTCTTCGTCTTCTTTCCTGCCCCCCGCTCAGCTTCCTCGTATTTTGTATTTGGGGTCTATCCTTCCTCCGTTCGGGGTGGGGTGGGCATGTCTCCCCCCGTGCATGAGGGAACCCCTCTTACTAATCTGTCTGTGCTACCGCAGGTGCTACATCCGTGGGAGACGACCTTGGACAGGTATGGACCACTGCGGCTGCAGGGCGTGCCTAGCATCCACGATCTGCTGCAGCGTCTAGCGAGGTCTGGGGCGGTGACCTTGGAGCGGTCTCCACTACAATCTTCACGGCCGCTTATGCTGCTTCCCCCCTCCCCCCGCTGGTCTACACTCCCCATGCTGTGTCGGTGACGCCGTTCTGCCGCTTCTAGGGCCGGTCGCCGCCGTACCGAGGAGGGGTATGCCGCCGCCGCCTGTGTGTTTCTTCGTGTTGCCTGCCCCAGACTTCCGCTGTTCCAGCAGCTCGCCCCTGGACCGGCCGCCAGTACCAGGTTCCCGCTGGCTGCCGATGATTCTAACGAGGCGATGGCTGGCCTGCCGTACCGGTCGCATGATGTGGTTCCCGCTACTGGCTTGGCTGTCCCTTCTGTGTTTACCGCTGCCGCTGTTCCTGCCGCTCCTGAGCTGGTTGCTGTTCCTGTCGCTCTGGGTTCGCCGCCTGTTCCTGCCTGTCCATGCTGGTCCTGCCCATGGTGTGTCTTCCCCAGTCCAGGTCCTTCTGGACAGGTGCAGTCGGCCGTGTTGCTTCGGCAATAGGCCCGACTCCGCGGACTGGATGGAGGACCTGACGACTGTCCTGCGTGAGCTGACGAAGAAGAGGAAGGTGTCATCTTCGTCTTCGTCTGCTGCTGCCACCTCTTCCCCTTCGACTTCTAAGGCCCATAAGCCCAAGAAGAAGAAGGCTGCCTCCCCCCCCCTAAGAAGTCTCCTTCGGAACTTCTAAGGGCCCGTCCCACCTCGGTGGGACGGGGGGTCCTTCTGCTGGTCCTCCTGCTCCTTCGGGAGCGGGGCCCGTCTCCCCCTTCCGTAAGGAAGAGATAGACGGGGACCAGAGGAGTATCGGTTAGCTCTGGTACTTCCTCGCCTGGTGCTAGCGGCGATGCCGCTACGCCAGGTTCCGGCTCGGTCTCTCGTTCGCGGGAGATCCCAAGTGTACGCTCTCCCTCGGGAGACCGTGCAGCCAAAGTTTCGGCGCCAGGTTAGTCTTATTTGCTGCGGCGGCCAAGACCACGGCAACGGAGCAGAATGGCTTGGCGGAGAATCCGGCTTCAGTGGTGACTCTCGGACCAAAGGCCAGCGGGCCGCTCTCGGCAAGAGGAAACCCAGCTGGTAAACCGGGGTTTTACCCCCTAAGAAGACTCCTTCGGGAACTTCGAAGGGCTCGTCACACTCCGGTGTGACGGGGGGTTCTTCTGCTGGTCCTCCTGTTCCTTGGGAACGGGAACGCGTCTCCCCTTCTGAGAAGAAGAAGAAGACGGGGACCAAGGGTGTGCTGGCTACCGCTGGTACACCCTCGCCTGGTCTTGGCAGCTCTGCTGCTAAGCCAGATACCGGCTCGGTTTCTCGTCCGCGAGAAGTTCCGAGTGTCACGGTCTCCTTCGGGTGGACCGTGCAGCCAAAGTTAAGACGCCTGAGTTCGCTCAGCGTCATGACCGAGGCACGGAGCAGAAGACTGTCGAGAGCCGCTCAGGTGACTCTCGCCAGGCCAGCGGCCGCTCTCGTAGCGACCAGCCGTACCTCGGTAGGGGGACGTGACGGTCTCTGACGCGGCCACAGGTTGAGGCTGGGAAGAGGTCCCCCAGGTCCCCTCGACCGACGGTTACCAGCCTCGGCTGGTACCAGCGGTTTGACCGTGCCGCGAGGACGCTCACCGGTCTCACCGCGAAAGCGAGCTCTGCAGGTCACCTGACCGCCGACTCCCACAGGGGGACCGGGGCGGGCGGATACGGTGACCAGCAGCAGCCCTCGTCTGACGCAGTAAGCGGGACCGGGGTCGACGTGCTCAGTCGAGCCGCTCGCCACAGGTGAGCGGCACGGCCAGGCCTGCAGATCGATCCCCACCGCGGGTTGGTGATCGGCTGCAGCCCCCACGTACGCTGGTCCTGCCAGCGAGCGGGGGGGGGAGCGTCAGGTCTGTCTCTCCACTACCTTCAACTTCCTCGGGCTACACCAGGAAGGAGGCGAGGTAGCTAGGAGTGATCGTGAGAGGTGCGCCGCTCACGATCCCGTCACGACGCCGCACGTGCCACGTATGGTCTTAGACCAACCAGGACGTAGCGCAAGTGATTGGAGGCGACCGTCAGGGGGGGAGGGGGGGGTAGGTTAGCGTCAGTTCTGTCTCTCCGATACCTTCAACTTCCTTGGCATACGCTAGGAAGAGCGAGGTATATAGGAGTGATCGTGAGATTGCGCCGCTCACGATCCCGTCACGACGCCGCACGTGCCAGGTATTGTCTTAGAACCAACCAGGACGTACGCGCAAGTGATTGGAGGCAACCGTCAGGGATCTGTTGCTGGTCCTTCTTCTGAAGGAGGAGGGTCTTGGGAGCTGCTCTTGTTGGAGGGACTTACTGGGGGACCGGTCCTAGCTCGCCTCAAGACGCTGTAACCTTCGAGATTCAGAGTAACTTTGCCCAGGTTATTGCACTGATTCGTCAGCACAACGACCTCGGGGAAGGATCGCCGCTCCCACCAGCAGAAGCCCATGTCTCTGCTCGAGTCGTTTTGGGGCCCGAGAGGGAACCCAAACCGACGGTGGGTTTGCCGCGATCGGAGCTTGCCGATTCTGTCTTTGAACCAGAGTCTCTCGTCTCCGGACAAGAAGGCTCTCTCAGTTCTGGCCGGTCGATCAAGCTACTTCCACCTCCTCTACTGCGACAGCGGCGTTTCTACGTTGTCTTCGGACACCGTATTTAAATACTCCTTCGGTCCTCCTGAGAGGTTTCGACCTCGACGAGGACTGGAATGAGTCGGAGGACGGTATCGGCTCTCTCCTGTCAGGGTGTCGATCAGCCCCACCCAGACGACGTTCACAGTGGCGGCAGACCCTTACCTACAGTGAGAGTTCGTAACCCTCCTCGGGGAAATCGTTTTCTCCTGACGATACGTTTTCCCAGACTCTGAGAGGCCATCGCCGCAAGGCGATGGCTGCTCCTACTTCTCCAACTGCTAGTTCCACTGGGAAGGCGAGCGAGTATCCCAATTCCTCCCCCATTCCCTCTCTCCTTACGGCTACGAGGGAAATGGGGAGGGATCCTACAGAGATTTCTCTGTAGGATTCCACGTTGGGGACTGCGCTACCAAATGGGGGGGACCTTCGGGTCCTACCTGACGTAAGCCCGGTCGTTGAGGAGGGATCCTGCCCCATTCTCGATTTCTACGGGAATCGAGAGACCACCAGCCGATATCGTTTGACGAATTCGGTGGGGGTTTCGCAGACTGCTTAGAATTCTACGGAATTTTCTAGCGCATTCAGTGTTAGAGTTTTCTTACGATCTCCAAACACTTAGGCGAGACCACGGTCCAAAGTGAGCGAGACGAGAATCCCCGATATGTTACACGATAATCGGGAACCTCGCCTATTGCTCGAATTCCTGGAATTTCTAGCATTAGGAAGAAGACTGCTGCTGAAAGAAGACTATCTCACGAATAGGCGACCAACCTGGAATAGAGAAGAACGGACGGGAATATCCAGTTTGGCTTGAACTATCGTCTTAGTATTCTGTTCACCATTGAAGCTTTCCTTCGAGGAAGACTTCTTCACTCTCTTTGATAGAGACCGAAGGTGGTCGATCTCCAATCCTTTATTTTGTTTTCTTGAAGGAAAGAATTTAGGATGGAGATCGTTGTTCAGAATCCTACAAATATACTACGTATATTAACCTCAGCGACATGATTCTGCTAAGCAGTTGAATGGTCCGAGGGGTAGGCGCATATCCTGGTTATTCTACGGATTGCGACTTAAAGACGAAAAAGTATTCTAATTGCAACTCGGGTTGCCTGCAACCTCCCAGGAGTTTCCAGTTTCAAGTTTTATATACTTAGGTGTTGTCACAACAACACCATTTAAGCTTTTATATTTACCGAAATTCGTTTCGCTAAATAAATATATTGCTCGAGCTATCTTTTTATGCTCGGTGGTTCTAGCCGAACGCATTCCTTCGTGGAAAGGATTACTTGGCAACTCAGGATGACGAGTCAAGCGACAGCTACTGCGTATTGAATTGCCCGAGGCATTTCAGTACCAGCTGCCGCTTTGAGATGGACGGTTGGTTATGTCTTTCTCACCTGCTTTGATTGTAATACCAACCGTATCTCTGCCCAACAATCACGGACTTAAGTCTCTGATTAACGGGGATTCTCGCATACATGAATGACCATCTACTGCTGTGACGCCTAGTATTCATCGTCTTCGGTATTGCGAGAATTTTAAAAACAGAGATATCTATTCGACTCTCATCTTTCTGTTTACCGCACGGTAACAGAATTCTGTAATAGTCTCTTGCTGCATCGTATCTCGATAATTGCGAATGATTTTTGCGGAATCTGAGTTTGTCCTCAAAATATCTTGTATTCGGAGGTGTGCAAGTGTTCATTGTTCACCCCGGATTAGCAGATGTATTGAAAGACATCGCCTACTCACACCTGCCAGCTCTACTTCCAAACGTTCAGCCCATGAGCAGTAGTTCTTCAGGCGGCTCTCCCCTTGTGTTTCATTACTGAAGAACGCCCGCTTTCACTGCACACCGGACAGCAATGAAATGCGGTTAGCGTTTTCAGTCATTTGTAAGCACAGGTTTAGAATCTTGAGATTCCTTCTCTCGATTCAGCTGGAAGACGTAGGTTGCATTCATTGCCTACCTTCGTCTTCAACGTCACATAGTGTTGGTTTTCTTCCTTAAGCTGAGATCACGTCTATGAGATTTTCTTGCCATCAGGGACCTCGGTCTTTTGAAGGCAATTGACTTTCGGCCTTTTGAGCTTATGCATTAAGAGAATCATCGCCGCGCCGTCCGGCATCGGTGACTACAAATATTTATTTTTGGTCTCTCGGCATAACTCTTTAAAGGAGGGCGAAGGTCACGTGAACTTACCCATGGAAATGCTTGGACTACCTTGCCTCTACTGATTCCCAACCAGCAGTCGGCAGCTGTCAGAGCGCCCGAGTCAGTTACGAAACTATTCTGTTGGACTTAGTTCGGTTGTTCCAGAGCAATCATTTCTTCGTCTTAATAGCTTGTCAGTATGAGTACTGTACATAACCAAAGTCGAGAAGAGGGATAGGTCATACGACTATCCCCTTCTTTTCGTCTTAGGTAACTGCATGACTTCTCTGAGAAGTCAAGCACAAAGGGATGGGGATTTGTGACGCTCGATTTCGTACCGATCTTTGTAGCGAAGACTCAGAAACCCTTCGGTGAACTGACGATTGGTTCGAGTCCTTCACAATACCCTCCCTAATGGACTTCACCGCCTCCGATACGAAGGCTATGCTGCTTTGTCCTGTGAAGGCACGACGGAGCTGTCTGAAGAAACTCGACACCCAGGATGAGTGTGGACGCCTCTTCATCATTCTCTCGCGTTCCGCAAGAACTTCTCCGTGGCGCAGGTAATGAAGGCAGCGCCTGGTCCAACCGGCCGCTGCACCTTCTTCTACCTTCGGGATATTGCCCAAAAACAGTTCCTTGGATCTTTTTTCCTTGGGAACCGTGGTGGTTGCTCAACACGTTGTGTAGTTAACCCAGACCCTCGCAGGCTGAACAGCATCGAGTCTGGTGTGACCGTAAGAATGGATGAGGAATGAGAGTGTGACTGGCTCCTCTTCCCATTCTTTTTCTTCCCTCTACTCTGGGTAAGGGACACGGTCGTCACCCTGCTGGGTAAGGACGAGATGCAGGTGAGCTACTCAATAGAGCACCATCCTATCCCTTTCAGTAGGGATAGGAGTAAATATCCACCACTTCCTCCAACAAGGGGGAGGAAGTGGATGCCAAGTTTGAGACAAACCCATCATTTTATGATTGTCTCTTGCAAACAGGAACAAGTTCTTGCTTGCTGGTAACGCAGAGATACGCTTGCCTCTCTCTTAGTACTTGGCCCAGAGGTCTGACCATTGATCCTGCGGTGCACACACGATCAATCGGACAGAGTTTGGATCCCTCCCTTGCTCTTACGACCAGGGAGGCACTCCAGGGTTGGACGAACACCAGTCTGTTCACCAAAAAGACTCAGATTCCTCCCACCAAGAAGTGAGTCTTCCTATTGTTAAAGGACCGAGGGTTGTATTACGTATCGGAACAAACTGACAATTTGTCGAAAATTGCATTTTTCCTAACTATACAAACCTGAGGTCCTTTACATATAGTCCCACCTCATGCCACCCCTCACTCTGCAACTTTTTGCATGGGCCGAAAGCAAAAGTGATTCTTCACCTCGCCCTCGCGCACGATCGGACAAGCAGTTAACTACCGTTCTCCCCTTGTTCGAAGCTTACGACCGTCCCAGCTGCCGCTAGTTACCTTCCTATTGTTAAAGGACCTCAGGTTTGTATAGTTAGGAAAAATGCAATTTTCGACAAATTGTCATATCTGCCAGGTAAGTATGAACAAACTTTATTGTATCATAACAATATCATTTTGTTCATGAAACTTACCTGTCAGATATATAGATAGCTGAATCCCACCGTTGGAGGTGGGAAGGGACAGAATAGAAGGATTTTGGGAAACAAATGCATGCAGATGAGTTTACATCTTGGTTCCACCTGTTAGCATAGCCGACTTCGTGATTACTGTCACCCAAGTCTGCTTCTGCTTTACTAGAGTTGCCAGCGAGGTAGAGACCTATAAAGCTGGTGCACTCCAGATGATCTGTCAACGGGGGCGTGACCACAATGTGACTAGACCATATTGCCATACCATGAGGGCTAAGAAGAAAAGTAAAATAATATATATATAAATATATATATCACCACCTGACCAACCTAGCCAAAGTTAAGGTGTGTTAACTAAGGCTTAAGAGTTAAGAAGTCGCCGACAACGGCGACTCAACAACTAAATTAAGAGCTCTTCCTAACCATTTTCTACAGGATAGGATGAGAGGGTACTTCTTGCCCCCAAGAGTTGTGTCTGGCAGACACGTATGGCCCTAGCGAGCAGCAGATCTCATATGCCATTTTCACATCTCGCAGGGAGTGTGAAGTGAACACAGAGTTGCTTCGCTAAAACATGGTACTCAGGATGTTGCTGAGTGCCATGCTCTGTTGAAATGCTTCCGAGGCCGCGCCCTCACCTCGTGAGCATTCAGATAAAAAGATTTCAAATCTTTGTGCAAACACAATGAAGGAACATTTTGAAAGAACTCCTTAACACTAAAGCCAGGGTGTTCTTCGATATGGGCAAGTCTGGTCTTTTTCGGAACACTGCAGATGCCCGAATGACTTCGACTTTCTTGAGTTTTATGTAGATAAAACTTGAGAGACCTGACAGGGCCACAGGACTCTCTCTGGCTCCTGCCCACTAACTTGTGCCATCCTTGCTTCCAAGCTCCTGGCCCAAGGACAAAACGGGTTTCCATCTTAGGCCACAACGAAAGGCTTAGAGAGCACACTGCCTTGTGTTCTCTAAAGCCAAAACTTGTGATGATGGCTTAAAATCTCACTAACCCTCTTTGTCGTATCTAGGGTGGTTAGAAGAAGGCCTTCCTGATCACATGCAAGAAGTTAACAGGTAGGAGAGGTTCGAATGCTTTGACATCAAGAACTTCAGACTACGTCTAAGTTCCATATTGAAAGCTTCGATCTGGACATGCCCAGTCAGTCCGTCTGTACTAAAGTCAGGTGACCGACCAGTTGACCAGTCAGACGAATCAAGGACAGCAAGGCTGTACCCTGAAGACCATAAGACACTATTCTTCGCTGAAGGATGAGTGTCTGGACTGCCTGGCGATTCAATCTAAGCAAACCTTGGGGGGTGTATCAACGCAACCCAACGTCGTCAGCGAATCAACTCCTGACTCGAGCTTCTGGTGCCAGGAGAAAGGAGCAAGGAGCAAAAAGGCGATTCAGTCCCGAAGGAAGAATGCCTGACAGTCCACCTGGTCTCATGTTACACGATCATCGGGGGTGTATAAACGCAACCGACTTCGTCAACAAGAAACTCAGGGCTACTATAATGTCGCCTGATCTCACACGAGTGTCTGACTCCGAGAAAACAGGTGAGACAAAAAAGTAGATGGTGAGCGAGTTTCGAGAATTCCACAGAACTCAAAGATCGTGAAGGGCTTTTTGTTGTTTGACAGACGCAAATCTCTGAGCCCAAAAGCCGTCAACAACATATTTGCGTATTCTTTAATATTTGTTTTGACTGCCAGCTTATCCCATTCAGACGGACATGGAAGACGGTAATCTTATTCCTGTCAACATCTCGATAGTCTGAACGTTGTCAGACTCAGAGCGGAGAGGTTATAGGTACCTTTCGAGTTAGAGTAGACCGACTCTCTCGGAAAGGTCCTTGGAAAGTGAACTAGGAAGGATGTGACCTCTGTGAATCCAGGATCCTGAAGGCCCAACATGGGCGATCAGCGTCATTGTCGCTCCCTGTGACGTCATAAATCCTCATTACATTTCCTAAGCGATTGAAAAAGGGGAAAAGAGACTAAACATCCATCCCCGTTTAATATCATAGGATGGCGTTTAATGGTACGATCCCGGATCGAGAAAAAAGGGAGCAGAGAAGAAGAAGCCTCTTCGTCCTCACATATCGAAGAGAATGAAAAGAAATGGGCGTCCCTAAAGTCTCCACAACTCTCACTTACTTCTAAAGAAAGATTCCACTCGGAAGTCAAAAGTTGCTGCCGTCGATCGAGACGATTCGTACGGACTTTTGCAATCCTGTAACGAACCTCTAGAGGATCGTTAAATTCTACGCCTGTTGTTATAATAGGCCTGTTGTTATAATATCCCTCTTACGCCGATTGGACGTATTAAACGTCGAGTCAAAATGTCTCCCGTATGCCGATTGGACGTATCATACGTCGGCTCAAAAAATTTTTTTTAAAAAATTCCGCGGAAAAATAAAATACTTATAGGCCTACAGCCGAAAACTTTTGTATCACGCGCCTTGGGTGGATGCTGGGAGTTCACGGATCAAGGCGTTGTTTTGTTTACAATCGCTACGCAGGGCGCGCAAGCGCGAATTTCTTTCTTATCGCACTACAAAAGTATCAGTGACACATCTCGGAAATTATTTCGTCACTTTGACATAATTATTGCACCATTTTAAATTATCCTTTACATGAAGTATTATATATGAAAATGTGCGCAATTTCATGCACAATACAACTGAAAAATACTCATGATTGTAGCTTTTATCAGTTTTGAAATATTTTCATATAAATAACGATAAGTGCAAAAATTTCAACCTTCGGTCAACTTTGACTCTAGAGAAATGGTCGAGAAACGCAATTGTAAGCTAAAACTCTTACATTATAGTAATATTCAATCATTTGCCTTCATTTTGCAACAAATTGGACGTCTCTAGCACAATATTTCGATTTATGGTGAATTTATGAAAAAACTTTTTCCTTACGTTCGTGCGATAACTCTTCCGATAAATTTTTTCGTGCGATTGTCCTAATGTTTGCACCCTTTTAATTTGCCGTTACATAAAGTTTTTATATATGGAAATGTGCGCAATTTCATGCACAATACAACAAAAAACAAACCATGGTTGTAGCTTTTATCAGTTTTGAAATATTTTCATATAAATAACGTTAAGTGCAAAAATTTCAACTTTCGGTCAACTTTGACTCTACCGAAATGGTCGAAAAAAAACGCAAATTGTAAGCTAAAACTCTTATATTCTAGTAATATTCAATCATTTACCTTCATTTGCAACGACATGGAAGTCTCTAGCACAATATTTCGATTTATGGTGAATTTATGAAAAAAAAAACATTACGTTCGCGCAGGTAACTTCCCGAGAAAAAATCAGAATTTTTTTTGTGCGATTGTCGAAATGTTTGCACCATTTAAAATTAGCTGTTTACATAAAGTTTTTATAATATGAAAATGTGCGGTAAATTTCATGTAGAATACAACTAAAAATGATTGAAGGTTGTAGCTTTCTCTTTTTTCGAAATATTTGCATATAAATCAGCGATAAATAGAAAAAAAATCCACGTTTCGGAATTCAAGTCGTTCAAATTTGGACTTCCTACCAGAAAGTTAGTTTGAAAAAACGCAATTTTAGTAACGTCTAAAACTCTTACGGCCCTAGTAATATTCTGTCATTTTTTCTTCATTTTGAAACAAATTTGAAGTCTCTAAAACAATATTGTGATTTATGGTGAATTTTTGAAAAATATATTTACCTTCACTCCGCGCGCCGATTCGCGGCCGCAAGTCTCCGAAATACGTACATGGCATTATCCTAATATTTGCTCCTTTTCATATTAGCCTTTTTATAGTTTCATATATCAAAATGTGCGCAAATTCATGAAAAATACAATAAAAAATAATTGAAGGTTGTAGCTTTTTCCATCTTCGAAATATGTCCATATAAAAAAATATATATATTAAAATTTTGACATTCGGTCAAATTTAACTCGTCCGAAATGGTCGAAATCTGCAATTCTAATCTAAAACTCTTACAGTATCGTAATATTCAATCATTTGTCTTAATTTTGAAACAAATTGGAAGTCTCTAGAACATTATTTAGAATTACGGTGAATTTTTGAAAATAAAATTTTTTTACGTCCGCTCGTTACGAATTCGTACATCATTTTGTGATAATATTTTTCCGGTGTTGCTTTTATTGTTTTACAATGTATTATATATCAAAATGATCGCAATTTAGTGTACAATACAACGCAAAAAAAAGTAACTGGTTAGCTTTGACCGTTTTCTGCACAGCGTGATTTGAATACAATTATGTATGAATTTTTTTTTTTTCGCTACCATATATCGCATTATTTACATATGATAATGATATTATTTTTCATTTCTGATGGTTGCATTCTAAACTTCAGGCAATGACAAAAAAAGGAGCCAAAAATGAACTCTTAATCTTCAAAAGTACGCGCGCTGTAATTTTTTGAAAAAATTATTTTTTCCACTTCCGCGCTCACTCCAAACCAGGCCCGGCATACGGGAGACGTTTTGATTTTTAGGGCTCCGGCGTAAGAGGGATATAACGCGAGGCAGGGACCGAGAGAAGATACTTCTTAAGATATGAGAGAGCTGTGGAATATCAGAGTTGATGTGGACCACTGGTTCCAAAAACTCGTTTCGAGGACTGGAGGGACGACCGAATTGCATTTACTTCTTTCAGATTGAGATCCAGGACATCTGAAACACTATCCAGATGTCCGGCACCTTCTTTCTATCATGACTCACTGAGAGATGTTCAGAATAATTCCTAGATCTTGAATAATATTTCAGTTTCCCGGTAGGAAAAAACTGTGGTCTGAATTGCAGTCTATTCGGGGAAACAAACTTCTTCAGGAAGGAATGGTCCCCAGCAAGCTCATCCATTCCCCCTCCCCGAGTATGCTTACTTCCCTATAAGGCTGCGCTTTGCCTAAGCAGGAGAGCATATAAAAGTGCAATGTTGCGGTAGACTCGTAGTTCTATACCGTGCGGTAACGAGCACCGAAAGGATTAAGAGATAACTCTGTTGAACATAGTAAGGCAAAACGAATGCAACGTTTATTCATTCACGTAAGAAATCCCCTCAATCTTAGGCTAAAGTCCGTGATTGTAGGACAGAGATAATTTAGTCAGGATCATCCCGCGGAGAGACGTAACCGCAAGCAACCAGAGATTACGGTTATTCAGTCAATCCCGCAGGAGACGTAACCGCCAGCACAGAGATACGGTTAGTCAGTCAATCCCGCAGGAGAGAGAGACGTAACCTACCGCGCATGACAGCGCACGATCTGTTACTGGCTCGGTTTGGAACTTGGACAGTCAGACACCAGCAGCAGCAGCAGCTTACGAACGTCGTCTCTTAACTTTATGTCTGGGTTGCCAGCTACCCTATTCTACGAAGAAATAGGTCCGTTATTTTTTGAGCAAAAAGAGACTCTCAAGCTGGTATATTTAAGCGAAACAGAAAACGCTACATATATAGATGCGTTTGTGTCGTCAGAACACTACCATACAACGGTAAAAGATAAATCGGAAACTCCTGGAAGGCTGCAGGGAGTGACGATTAAATGTCCTTAAAATAATAGACAATAGACCTCTCGGTTTGCCATCCGAAGAGGTAACTACAGCAAGCGTGTATGACTTGAACCAACCATAGTAAATAACGCAAGGCAAAATATTTTATTATATCACAATAAAGTTTGTTCATACTTACCTGGCAGACATATATATAGCTGAATTCGGAAATACAGCTACATACATATCTGACAGGCAAGTTTCATGAACAAAAATTAGAGAATCGAAGCAGACAGCTCAAGCTTCTTATGTTATTGGACATAAGCGTTCATTGACGTAGTCTACAAGTCTATTTCTTGTACGAGTCTGCGAATGACGAATGAGAGCTCTTCCGAATCTTGTCAATAAGAGCTTATTCGCTTACGCAATATCAAGTTAAAGAGATGTTTGTCAATGAGAACTAACCCATTTACGGGACAAAGAGATATTTTGTCAATGAGAGGATACCCACTTTACTTGACAAAACGATAGTATATTGTCAATGGGGGAAAGTCACTGAATTGACAAACGTAATCCAGGAAGTCGAGCATTTTATTTTTCCCATTCCCGTCTCAAACGAGAAAGGGGCAGGGAATCCTGTTAAGAGACAGGGCTTACGGCAGGTAGAACGACGATGTTCAATTCGGCAGCGTAGTCGCCCGACTAGAAACTAACAAAAATCTATCATCTGAAAAAGCCCTTTCAGATGGGCTAAAAAGCTTGCAAAATTATCCTGGGAGAGGAAGAAACTCTCCAACCAGCTTCCTCTCCCGTATCACAACTAATGCCTGCTAAAGCTTAAAATTTATTGGCAGTATGGCAAAGGAAGTCCTGTCTTGCGCTTTCCTGAAGAGCGTCCTTTTGATGAATGCCTTTGCAAGAATCCTACTGAACGTCGCCGAGACGTCAAGCCTTTACATAACCCGTAACTGCCTTATCGCAAAGTCTTGACTGCGGTAGAGAAAACGAGATCTTCCCTTGAGCTTTCCTTAACTCCATCCACCTTTGCGAAAAGCAATATAATAGACAGAGACCTCTTGAATTCACGAAACCCGAGGTCTTGCTGGGTTTCGAAGACGAAGTTGTCTGTTCACTTTAAGCTTCCTCCGAAGCACTGCTTACTTCACATTCTTGAGGCTCAAATCTTAAACAAGAGCTTGAAGTTGAAGAGTTCAACAGAAACGTTCAGCCAGGATACAAACCTGGTGTGCGCTGGCGCGCGCTCGGCGTCCATTTGCGAGGACGCTCGGCGTCCACTGGCGCGCGCCTGGCGTCCATCCGAGCGTCCTGTTCAAGCCGAGCGTCAAAAGAAGCGTGCAGAAAAGCGTCACGCTCCTGACAGGCGTCAAAAACAAGCGAGAGAAACTGGCTTCTTTTTCATATTTCTCGGTGGAAAGACGTACACGTGATTCAGGCGACGTTCGCCTTCTTACTTCTCACTGAAACGCATAACGAGAGAGTGAGGGACGTGAAGCGTCCTCTTCTATAAAGCTTCTATTTAGAGGGCACGAGTCCTTCGAGATTCGTGCACGTGCACGATCTTCCGCAGCCTGGGAAACGTCAACAGGTCCTACCGAAGGGACGCCAGATCGATGTGGGTTCCCCGTAACCCTCCTTCGGCTTTCGACATGCCCTCTCCCTGGTCCTGGGAGTCCGACAGAGGTCCAGGCCTAGAGGCGTTATGGGGCGGATCTGACGTTCCCTCCTGACGAGAGAGGACGTGAAGCGTCCTATTCTCTAAAGCGTTCTTAGAGGGCGCGAGTCCTTCCGAGAGCTCCAACCCTTGCGCGGGAGAGGACGCCTCGGAGGACGAGAAGCAATCCTTCAGGATTCGTGCACGTGCACGAACTTTGGCAGTCTGGGGATTTTCATCAGAAACTGCGAAGGCACGCCAGATCGGTGGGGGTTCCTCATAACCCTCCTTCGGCTTTCGACAGCCCTCTCCCTGTGGTCCTGGGAGTCCGACAGAGGTCTAGACCCAGAGGCGTTATAAGGCCGATCTGACGCACCCTCCACTACACAAGGGGCACTGTCACTGCACTTAGCCACTTCACTATTGCTCTCTAAAGCAAGCACTTTCGATTCTAAGTTACGAATCGAAAGAGTATAAGAGAAAAGGGCAATAACCTCTACAGACACTGTTTTAGGGCCCGAAGGCAACATTACAGGGTTAGGAGTAACCAATAACAGAAGTAGCACTCTTCACAACAATGAAGGAGAGCGATCACCTCTCGCAGACATATTCATAACCCGTAGGCCATACTATAGGGTTAGGCAAAATAAAGTCTACAGGAAGTTAGCAGGTTCACTACCCTGACTTTTGTTTTATCTGATTAATTGCGTACATACGAATCATACTTTTTCCTTACGGAATTAGACATGTTTACTGATTAATTGCGTACATACGAATCATACGTCTTCCTTACGGAATAGACAAAGTCTCACACTCCTTACATGACAAATCTCAACAAAGAAGCAAGACCCAAACCCCTCGTGCATACCAAGTGCGGATCTACCGAAGCTTTCGGTAGCCACACCCTATCTTTGCAGACAACCCCCTCTGAAACTAGCCTAACTAGATTCAGATATCTTATGCAAAAATGAATCAAATTCAAATCAATTTAAGATAGCGTATGCCTAGCCACAAATCCAAGTAAATAAATCAAAAGACAATTAGGATACTTAGCGGCAATGAAGTTTCCAAAATCCTAAGACGGAGGTACTGAAAACAGGTGTTTTCAGCACCGGCGACAGAAAAATTATGAATAGAAATGGGAATGGTTCCTGATACCCGCCTCCCAGCGGCGGGAATGGGTACTAACCACCTGGCCGTCCACTGCGTGTGTCGGAAGTTTTTTAAATTCTGTCGGACTTCAGAAAATACAGCTATATATATATCTGACAGGTAAGTTTCATGAACAAATGCACATTTTGTTGGCTCAAAAGTTGCTTACTGCCTCCTCTCCTGTAGACCGACCATGAGTCTTTTATGAACTGACCATGAACTGTTAAAATCTCTGACCCACTCCTGAAATTCTGCAAACATGGCCTTTCTGCATGTCATCACCTTGTTTCTTTAAAGCAAACAGAGGAGCAGGATACATAGAAGATACAATACAGTGGTCCCCCCGTATTCGCGGGGGATGCATACCAGACACCCCCGTGAATAGTTAGAACCCGCAAATGTATGGAACCCCTATACAAATGCTAAAAACAGCCTATTTTGTTAGTTAAA
The DNA here is from genome assembly GCF_015104395.2 of Macrobrachium nipponense. Classification (NCBI taxonomy): domain Eukaryota; kingdom Metazoa; phylum Arthropoda; class Malacostraca; order Decapoda; family Palaemonidae; genus Macrobrachium; species Macrobrachium nipponense. The sequence continues at coordinate 22,219,072 of NC_061106.1, forward strand.
ACTCAAGAAAAACCACTAAAAATTTTCATACTGGTTTTTTTTAATAGTTTTATCACAAGAAAAAAGTGCATTTTATGATGAAATTGATAAAAAAAAAAAAAAAACAGGAATTTGTGGATATTTCTCATAGAAAAATACCGCGAATGCATGAATTTTCCGTGAGTAATGAGGGGAAACGTTCCCAAGAGAAATCCGCGAATGCGTGAGTCCGCAAATCCGAACACGAATACGGGGGGGCCACTGTATAAAAAAAAAAATAATAATAATAATAAAAAACCTTCGACGAGATATAACTGAAGGCATGGATCATAAGATAACCAACACAGCGAGCACATGCGATAGAATAAGCTCATCTATTGTCTAATCTTAGAGAAATGAATGGAGATGATTATAATTGATGTGCTAATATGAGCACAACACTCACTAACCAATGCTTATACCCCATTGATATTTATTCTGCTCAACTCTTGGGCTTCAGTGGAACTCCAGTGACAGTTGCATCACATTTTCACGTCACTGTTTTGCAACATTTAATGCTTTCAGCCATTCTGAGTTGAAAGAAAAAACACACTAATGTCCATACATACCTGTACAAGATTGTAGCCTTCAAGTAGCGCCTTGACTTCTTTGATCACAGCAACCTTCTTGGCAGCATCAAACTTATTCATTTTCACAGTGAAACTTGTTTGAACTTTGGAAGGGCCCACTGCCTCCTCATCTTCCTCCTTTAAGTTAAAAAAATATTAACAACATTAAGGGCTTTCTTTCAACAATATAAGATATCAAACAATGAATAACAAAAATGGAAAATTAAAAAAACATTTACATTAGGCTATACTACTTAGTTTTAATAAAAAAAATGTATGCAATTTATCATTTAATTATATGAAATTTATCACTTAGTTATCCATTTTACATTATTTTATTATTTATCCCTTTTACATCTATTTTAAGATTTGTTACTATATGCAATCTTGAATTTATGTCTTCCAGACAGAATACAGCAGCTAAACTGTAACCCTGAAGAATGAAAAATTTAGCTTAATTACATCTAAAAAGAATATCTTCAGTAGTTTCAGGTTTTAAATAAACGACTAATCTACATATTTTTCATAAATAGAAAAAAGGATACAACATCAGGTTGAAAAAAGGTGCATCACTTAAAATGTGTCCTATACATACATGTTCCCAGTATGCTTAAGCTAATTAAGAGGTAAAAGCTACAAAAAAAAATCCCAGCACCTAGTTCTGTTATCCTAAAAGATTAGAAAAATAAAAGAAAAAAGGAGGAACAGTGAAATTGCTAAAAAAAAAAAAAAAAAAAAATCAAACCTGATAAAAATACTTTTACTTTATATAAGTGATGGAACGGCAAGCTTACATTCTCTTTCTCTCTTGGCTCAGAAATACAAGAACACCAAAATATAATTACGAGTAAGTGAACTGCATTTCTTGGTGATAAATGTTATTGGTTGGCAGTAACGACACATTTAAAGCATGAAAACATACCTGTGCTGGGGCAGCTGCTCCTGGCATAGCAGCTCCAAATGCCATGACAGGAGCATCAGATATGTTAAGCGTTTTCTTTAATAAGTCATTCAAGTCCGCCACTTCTAAAACAGTCAGCTGGGTGATCTGTGACACAATATTCTGTATTTTTTCTGGATATACCTGAAATGAAAATACAAACCAAATCATACCTAAAATATGCATACATTACACTCTATGCTATTATTTGTAAATATGAACTTGTATAGTTAAAAAAATACTAGTGAAAACAAACTTATTTACACAGTGATTTTACAAAAAATAAATAAATAAATAAAATCTGAGACCTTAGGTGCTCCATCAGCAGTGGGTGTTGACAACGCCGCTTCAGCACTTAAAAATCGATGTTGATGTGGAATCAAGTTAACAGCAGCACCATGCCTTAATATGTTTTGTCTGAAAGGAGATGAAAAATGTTAAGACTACAGTACTGTGCAAAAAAGGGATTTTGACGTAGGAAAAATCTATTTCTGGGCTAGGAAATGTGTCTGCTAAATGAACCCTTGCTGATATAAAACTACATTACTATTACCTCGACCGTATTAGAACTCGACATAATCAGATTTCAACGTGAAATTTAAGAGTAAATTTTGCATCAGAGCTCGAACGAAAAACTGGAATCCAACACAATGAACCATATGATTTTTGTAAACAAAAGTGTTTCGGTCAGTCGTTGTTAGTGGGCGCTCTTGGTGGTGTAGCAAAAGCCAGGTCACTCTGCTGCTATTGTTTTGAGCAAGTATGTACGTACTTACTTGTACAGGAATATTTCCTAGTTTTGTGGCTTTCTGTACTGTATTTTGATTCAACCATGGGTTCAAAGACAGCCATTGCAGACAAGCAGAAGAGGGAAATGTTAAGAACCACAACTGAACTTAAGGAGATTATTGAAAAATATGAAAGGGGCATTTGTGTGACTGATTTAGCATCTTATTTTTAATATTTTATTAATTTACTGTAATAATTAGGCTAGTTTTTTAATGTTTTATTATTAGCAACAAGTTTTGTGCTTACCCATTACAATACACAGTATGCCTACTGTGCTCGATCAACCATCGGTAACTTGGCCGCATTGGATGTAGGCCAGTTTTTCATGTACACTATACATTTAAAAATATAAAAATAGGACATCTAATACAATTTTATTTAATCCTGAACTTATTTAAGGGTCATTTAAGGGTAATGTTTTATATAAAAAGGCAAGGTTAGGGTAATAGGCAGTGGTCAAAAATGGATTAACCCTTTTTCAATTATTTCTTAAGAAAAAATTTATTCAGATTTCAACTGAATCATGCCTGGACACTTCTGGAAAAGATCAGCATTGAGGTCCAGGGTTCTAATCAACTACATCTTAGTACCTATATACCAAAGCAATGCACAAACAAAGCATCAGTAATGAACCATTAGATAAGGGACAGCCTCACTAAACTATTCTGAACACAAAAAGACTTATAGAGATGCAAGGCGCAGCACTAATCAGGGAAGACGGAACTGTCAAGGATTTATCTCCACTTACCTAGCCTGTAAAAATACATCGGCTAATAGTTTCATATATTTTCTTCCCTGGGTTGCTGCCTCCTTAACAGTAGACCAAAGTCATAGTTGAACTGGGTTGCTGCCTCACCTAAGACATCCGAGAGCAGTGGTTCCCAACCTTTGGCACTTTGAGGAACCCCTGAGACGGCAATCTGCCACAAGGCCAGCGCTATTTTCGGCGATTTGATTGCCCAGGCCAAAGACAATGGAGGAGAAGGGACATGAACGCCAACCCCAGACTTCAAGGCTTCGCATGGGTAGTTTGAGAAATTCCGTAAAAGGACTGGCATCCATTCGGTGGTGCGGCATGGGGAGGTGGCCACCTCAGACACGAAAGCGGCCGAAGCCTTTAAAAAGACGTTCAACGAGATGATGATCAAGGAAGGGTGCAGTTCTCAGCAAGTCTTCAACTGTGATGAGACTGGCCTTTTTTGGAAAAAAATGCCTCGTCGGACGTACATCACGGAGGAAGAGAAGAAGCTACCCGGGCATAAGCCTATGACAGACAGGCTTACGCTCGCACTTTGTTTGAACGCCAGTGGGGATTGCAAGGTAAAGCCCCTACTTGTCTATCATTCGGAGACTCCTCGAGCCTTCAAGGCCCACAAAATGCTTAAGAAGCTTCCAGTGATGTGGAGGGCTAATGCGAAAGCCTGGGTAACGTGGCTTTTGTTCACCGAGTGGGTAAATCTGTGTTTCGGCCCGACAGTGAAGAAATTCTTGGAAGAGAAGCACCTCCCTCTGAAATGCCTGCTGGTGTTGGACAATGCCCCTGCTCACCCTCCTGGCCTCGAGGAAGATATCCTAGCGGAGTATTCATTCATCAAGGTTCTTTATCTTCCACCTAACACGACCCCTCTCCTCTGGCCCATGGACCAGCAAGTGATATCGAACTTCAAGAAGCTGTATACAAAACATCTTTTCAAGAGATGTTTCGACATCACCGATACCACAAACCTCACCTTGCGTCAATTTTGGAAGGAGCATTTTGATATCGTGATATGCATCCGACTCATCGACTAAGCTTGGCAGGAGGTTTCGAGGCGAACCTTGAATCCGCGTGGAGGAAACTCTGGCCTGATGCCGTATCCGCCCGAGACTTCGAGGCATTCGACGTGGGCGAAGCTGGTGCTGCAGATTCAGAAACAGTTGACGATCCTGAAACTGTTTCGCAACCAGATCTTGACGAGATCGTTGCACTCGGCAAGTCCATGGGGCTGGTCATTGACAAGGACGACATCAATGACCTTCTCGAGGAGCACCAAGAGGAGCTTACGACCGATGACCTGACGGAGTTGGAGGCCATGCAACTTAACGTTGTTCAAGAGGAGTTCTCTAGCAGCGGCGAGGAGGAGGACAAGGACTCTATGACAACGGCAGAAATTAAGGATGCTCTAGCTGCTTTTCATAAGGTGCAATCATTCGTAGAAAAGAGACACCCCGAAAAGGCTTACACAGGTCATATGCTTGCACAGTTTGATGACGTTTGCCTGAGTCGTTTCAGGAACATTGTTAAAAGTAGGCAGAAGCAATCTTCCTTGGATAGTTATTTTTTAAAGAGGCCTTTAGTAGGAGTAGTAAGCAAAAAGGAAGAATCAAGTGATACTACTAAAAAACAGAAAGTTAAATGTGGTGAAGAAGCTGAAATTTTGTAAAAAAATAAAAAAAAAAAAAAAAAAAAAAAAAAAAAAAAAAAATTAGTTTTTTGTAAACTTAAGTGTTACAATTTTGTTAACGTGTTTCGTAAAGTTTAGTTTATGTATGTTTTCCTTACATTTTTTTATGTTTCGTAAAGTAAAGTGTATGTACGTATCTGCCGTTTGTCCTCCTCCTCTGTCGCCACTTTTGGAGATAGCCTCACTCGAAAGGTAAACTTCCACATTTTACTACATACGATGTACGTACGGTATTTCTTGTATACCATGCACACTAATACACTTTATTTACAGGTATATTAGCAGTACGTATTAAGTTAGGTATTGGATGGTCCAAATTGTTGTAGTATTTCATTGTTTATAGGTCAATTTAGCTTTATTATGAAATTTACTGGGGAGTTTTTGGAGGGCTTGGAACGGATTAGCCATTTTACATGTAAAATGCGGTCCAAGATACGAAAAGCTCATGATACGAAGGCCGCCTCAGAACGGATTAATTTGATATCTTGAGGTACCACTGTACTTTCTATTATTGGCAAGATGAGGAGAAGTCCATCTTTCTTGCCATTTGCTTAAAATATAGGACCTAAAAGGACCTTTTAGATCTGTATGAGGCACTTTACTAAAGGCTGTTTCTGATGAGACACTAGCAGCTTTCGCTTCCCTATCTGCCATCTCGTTTCTGCAAATCCCCACATGTGAAGGGACCCAACAGAAAGAGACAGATTTCCGCAAATAATACAAATGGAGGAGCGATTCCTGCACTTTTTGAACACCGGTTGAGGATGGCTGTCCTAGAGTATCACGGCCTAACCTGGCCAGGGGGATGTTATCCCACCCACCTAGTCTTGCAACAAGATATTGGACAAAGAAGAATTGGGTAGCTAATCCTACAGTTTGGGGTCCAAATTTAAAGCTCCCTTGCTGTCTTCATGTTTTCTTTCCTATTTTCAAGTTCTTCTTTTGACAGACCTAAAACCAGAAGTATATTTGCTAGAAAGTGAGCAGTTTATCTGGTTACAGAACCAGAGATTTATGATTTTCTTAAAATTATAAGGATAACTCTTACCTAAGACATGTTTTTGTTTAGTACTTACATTCCCCTTTATGCCCGTGTTTTAATTTTTTCTTTAAATATCTGCTTCTGTAAGCAGATAAACTGCTCATTTTTTCATTGTTTTCCACGACTCAGTACTTGACGTTTGATAATGTGTGCTGACTTTGACTACTAGGCTAGTTTAGAGTACCGCAATGAATTTGGACCCATAAACATTAGAATTACCAGGTTAGTTTAGGGTACATCCTTCTATTTCCCCCTTTATGATTAAGGGTCATGGCATTCTTTTCTATAGCCTGGCGGGGGGGATGGGGCTGGACGTGTGTCCCGCCAGGAAAACTAATGACAGAATAATAATACTGAAAATTTAGTACATAACGTAAATGAGTGATACAACAAGTAGATCTACCAATAAAAAATCTATTATATAGGAATAACATCGGTATTTCTATATAGGTAAGCATTCCACGGCAATCTAGACTATGGCAATAGAAGTTTTCTTATGTTATTCTACTTGGTGTACAAGATTTGAAAGTAATATTCATTTGGACAACTCTAACTAAACAGTAATTTACCTTTGAAGACAACATGTCGGCACTAATGGGTGCAGTGTACCGCCATATAGAGTTCATCAGTAAATAAAAGTTTAGTTACTGTGAAACAAAAAAAATATTCCCTTGAACTCATGTAAAGCAAGTAAAATAACCTATAGGAAAACGTCAACTGCCATAGTCTAGATCGCCGTGGAATAGCTAGTTATATAGGTCTACCATAATATCAATTTGAGAAAAAAAATAATGGTAGGTACCTACTACTAGCCTACCTACCTAAGCTTAACAATAGGTAATACCTAATAATGGATTCGGTATTTCTTGACAGAACAGGTGATTGCTCTCCATTTCATAATTTCTACTGAAATTAGTAGTGGCTGGGGGGTGTGTGTGTGTACTGTCAAAATTGGTGCTCCGCCCATGAAAGTTTTCTGGATCCGCTAGGTACCTACATATAGGTAGGATGACTTTAATTAAGGTTAGGTCGATGACTCTGTCAAGGTAGTAACAAGTACTAGGTAGGTATATAGTAGGTATGCGTAGACCTTGATGCATCTTGCTTTAAAAAATCTGTGGCCGTTAGCCTACGTGAATGACGTAGCCCGCATCCATGTCTGTCTATCTTTGGGATTTAATCGATTTAGTACTAAACAATTCTTATTGAGAAAATCCTTCGCGTCTCACCGGCCGGGGCTGAAACTAAGATAGGCTACCTTACCTAATGTACTAGGTAGGTAGTAAGTTACTGGATGAAGGGTCCCTAATCCCGTTACTAGGATTAAGGGAAAACAAGGTGTTTTTGGTACCTTCAATTCGGTAATGTGAACAATGCACGAATGATATAAAAAAAATAGGCTATAGCCTAGTAGGTAAAAGCCTGTAACGTAAGTTACTACCTAGTATACCTAGGTAGGTAGGTACCTAGGTACTACCGAAACTGAAGTTAACCAACTTGATGAGACTGAATCTACATTTTTATAGCATACATACCTCAGACAACATGTAAGGACGCTGTAATTACTGGAACAGATTACTCTGGCCGTTTGCATCATCACTAAAAATCCCGACCGATATCTTTTTGTTTACAGAAACGTGGGATGAGCAGACTACACCACGGCGATTGAATAATAAATGTTAGGGGACACTGATCGCGCTGAAATCTACGGGTTCTCAAACTTGACGTCAGCGCTAACATGGAGTGGCCATCTTACTCCTCCTATTATGCACTCTGACGGCATGTATTGTATATATATTACATGGGCTGTGTTTGATTGGAACAGATTTCGAGTCTTTACACATATTATTTTCTTTCTTACTCCAAATATTTTCGTGCATAAAATATAGTTCAAACCCTGAAACGACGACAGCTATAATTTAATTTTTTATTGTCTAATCTTTCATCTCTAGGTTATCTTAGATATTTTGCAGATATTAACAATATTTCTGTTATTTATGATTTTTTTTGGACGAATACAGCTTTTAGACAACATTCACTTACATAATAATCTATATGGAAGAGGTCATAAAAGCTTAACATACGAGGTTATAATCTGGACTCAATTAATGTGACAACAGTTTATTTTAAATATTAGCTTTAAAAGCGAATAATATGCTGGTGTTACTTTTTTTAATTTTCCTTATTAGGGAGGGATTGGCTTGCTGCACCTTAGGAATAATTGCTTTTTTTTTCTTTCTCTTTCTTTAACCTGGGTTGGATGAGGGGTTGAGGTGCCCTTCCATATCAACTTTTAGTTATAAATACATAGCTACATACTACACACACACACACACACACACACACACACACACACACACACACACACACATATATATATAATATATATAGTATATATATATATATATATATAGATATATATGTATATATAATATATATATATAATATATATAATATTAATATATGTATGTATGGAGTATGTATGTATGTATGTATATATATATATATATATATATATATATATATATATATATATATCACGTGGTTTAATGAATAAAAAAAATCGGTCTTATATAAAAGCAAGAAAGATCGTGCGCAAGATTGCAAGAGTGAGGAAGGTGAGCAAGGACTTTAGACTGAATAAGACGTTCCACAAGGAAACAAGTACAGAGAGAAATGTAAATGAATAAATGAATCCCAGAATAGAAGAGCAAACAGAGAAATGCTGGTTATTGTAATATAATATCTTTTCCTATTGACAATACTAGATATCATCCAGCTGTTGTGCATATATATGATTACTATTTTTAAATTAGGTGATAGACAAATGTACATAAAACAGTAAGGGATTATTTCTGTTCCTGATTCTTCATGGCAAGTGTCAGAGACCACTTACTACTAAGCGAGTTGATCTTTTTTTGGGGGTATTATCTTATTTCTTGTGGATATACTTAACATTTACAGTTATATAGAGAAAAGTATGACAAATATGTCCCAACAAACTTATAGTAAACTAAGGCGGATTATAATCTTTATATACTCACCAATATGCATTTGTCTGTGGTAGTACCACAATTCTCCAGACCGATTTTTATCTTCAGCCTTCCTATTTCTCCGTAGTGCAACCATGGGGCTTACTTAATTTCACCATTATATCCTTGTACTTCTTCGCATTCTTTCAGAATCTCTTTATCCTGCAATCGAAACTATTCCAACTCGACCGGCCCCCTTTTTTTATTTTATTTATTTATTTTTTTTTTTTTTGTCAAGCATTGAATGGCTGGAAGTGCCACAGCGTTTGGCTTTATACCCTAAATTTTGTTATTCATTCATTCCTTCATTATCATCAAAGTGAACTTGTACATGCACCAGAATTATTCCCGACAACTCTGGGGGTTTGACCGCCTGTGGTTTGGTTGTTTACTTGGGATACAACATATGCTCCTCTCAAGTCGGTAAATTAATCAGTTTTAGTGAATCATAGCATCCTGGGTGTCATTGGAAAGTAATTCCACACTAATGAGTTACATAGGTTTCCTGATTGCAATACCACTTTTTCATCTGGAAAAGTTTGTTTAGATTGGGTGGACTACAAAACTCCACTTGCAAATCAATGAATTATTTCATGTTTACCTTATAATAATAATAATAATAATAATAATAATAATAATAATAATAATAATAATAATAATAATAATAATAATAATAATAATAGTGGCGAAGAGTAGGTTAGGTCGTCAATGGACTGGTTAAGCAACATTGGGGCTGGTCAGTTGTTGGATGGGTGACCGCTCTCCTCGGCGTTGATTCCTTGGGAAAGGATCTTTACCATAATTTCTTCAGTCTACTCAGCTGTAAATGAGTACCTATCCATGATGGAGTAGGGTCCAGCTATGGGTTAAATAGCAAAACTCAGCAATGATGTTAAGAAATGAAAGAATAAACGACAACGACATAAATGGAACCTCTGGCAACAGAGGAGCTTCGTCCAGCAGCCCGGTATTCAACCCAATTGAAGGGGAAGACGGTCAGGTACTTGGAGGTCGTCATCCAGCTACTGACCACCACAACAACAGTAACCAACAGCCTGAGATTGGAGCTACAGAAGCAAACCAAAGGAAGAAATGGACAAGAGAAGAAAATAAGGAAATATGGAGATGCTACATCAGAAGCAACCCGACTGAGAGAGGATATAGAAGAAGGTTGGTCAACATCTGGAATGAGAAGAATAACACCCCTCAAACAGAGCAGGGGCTGGCAGACCAAGTAAGGAACATAAAGAAAAAGAACTGGCTCTCCCCAACAGAAAGAGAAGAACTGGAAAGGGAAATGTCACATGACAATGAATTACACGAAGACAAACTGAGAGACGATGCCACAGAAGACGACAGGGATGATGAGGTATCAAACAACGACACACGAAAAAACACCGACGAAGTAACAGAGAGGACGGAATGGGTAGAAAAGATTAGACAATGGATGGAGCCAGATACAGAGAGAACAAAGATCCCCTCCATGAAAGCCTACAACACCAAGAAATTAAGGGAGAAAACAAGTGAGGTCAATAAAATAATGGACATAATACACACCACCAGTATCACAGAAACAAATAACTTGGCATACGCAGGAGCAAGATTAGTAGCAGAACTGATGGGGATTCGAACACCAACACCACCAGCACAACCAACCCAACAGAAACCAAAACAGCAACCTCCTTGGAAAAGGCACCTAGAAAAGTAAATCATGGTGATGAGATCTGACTTGAGTAAACTGAAAGAGATGGCAGAAAAAAGGCTAAGAAGCAAGAAAACAAGGGAGGAACTCAAAGAGAAATACAAAGTACAAGAGAGGGGACTAAACAACACAATAGAAGATGTAAAACAGAGGCTTAAGGCCAAAGCACATAAGATCCAATGGTACCTGAACAGGAATAAGGGATACCAACAGAACAAACTATTCGGAACCAACCAGAAAAGACTATACAGCCAACTAAGAGGGGAAGACAACCACCAAGAAATTCCTGAAGCCGAAGCAAGTAAGAGACTCTGGGAAAACATATGGAGCAATCCAGTATCACACAACAAACATGCAACATGGATCCAGGAAGTCAAGGAAGAAGAAACTGGGAGAATAAAAGAAAGATTCACAGAGATCACGACAGACACAGTCAGACACCAACTAAAGAAAATGCCAAACTGGAAAGCCCCAGGTCCCGATGAAGTCCATGGATACTGGCTCAAAAACTTCAAGGCCCTACACCCACGAATAGCAGAACAACTCCAGCATTGTATCTCAAATCACCATGCACCCAAATGGATGACCACAGGAAGAACATCCTTAGTACAAAAAGACAAGAGTAAGGGAAATATAGCCAGTAACTACAGGCCTATCACCTGCCTACCAATAATGTGGAAGTTACTAACAGGTACCATCAGTGAAAGGCTAAACTACCTAGAGGAGACAAACACCATCCCCCACCAACAGAAAGGCTGCAGAAGGACGTGTAGGGGCACAAAAGACCAGCCCCTGATAGACAAAATGGTAATGAAGAACAGTAGGAGAAGGAAAACCAACCTAATCATGGCATGGATAGACTATAAGAAAGCCTTCGACATGATACCACACACATGGCTAATAGAATGCCTGAAAATATATGGGGCAGAGGAAAACACCATCAGCTTCCTCAAAAATACAATGCACAACTGGAATACAATACTTACAAGCTCTGGAATAAGACTAGCAGAGGTTAATATCAGGAGAGGGATCTTCCAGGGCGACTCACTGTCCCCACTACTCTTCTTGTAGCCATGATTCTCATGACAAAAGTACTACAGAAGATGGATGCCGGGTACCAACTCAAGAAAAGAAGCAACAGAATCAACCATCTGATGTTCATGGACGACATCAAGCTGTATGGTAAGAGCATCAAGGAAATAGATACCCTAATCCAGACTGTAAGGATTGTATCTGGGGACATCAGGATCGAGTTTGGAATAGAAAAATGCGCCTTAGTCAATATACAAAAAGGCAAAGTAACGAGAACTGAAGGAATAAAGCTACCAGGTGGGAGCAACATCAAACACATAGATGAGACAGGATACAAATACCTGGGAATAATGGAAGGAGGGGATATAAAACACCAAGAGATGAAGGACACGATCAGGAAAGAATATATGCAGACTCAAGGCGATACTCAAGTCAAAACTCAACGCCAGAAATATGATAAAAGCCATAAACACATGGGGAGTGCCAGTAAACAGATACAGTGCAGGAATAATGGAATGGACGAAGGCAGAACTCCTCAGCATAGATCAGAAAACCAGGAAACATATGACAATACACAAAGCACTAAACCCAAGAGCAAATACGGATAGACTATACATAACACGAAAGGAAGGAGGGAGAGGACTACTAAGTATAGAGGACTGCGTCAACATCGAGAACAGAGCACTGGAGCAATACTATCTGAAAACCAATGAAGACGAGTGGCTAAAGAGTGCATGGGAAGAAGGACTAATAAAAGTAGACGAAGACCCAGAAATATACAGAGACAGGACAATGACAAACAGAACAGAGGACTGGCACAACAAACCAATGCACAGACAACACATGAGACAGACTAAAGAACTAGCCAGCAATGACACATGGCAATGGCTACAGAGGGGAGAGCTAAAGAAGGAAACTGAAGGAATGATAACAGCGGCACAAGATCAGGCCCTAAGAACAAGATATGTTCAAAGAACGATAGACGGAAATAACATCTCTCCCATATGTAGGAAGTGCAATACGAAAAATGAAACCATAAACCACATAGCAAGCGAATGCCCGGCACTTGCACAGAACCCAGTACAAAAAGAGGCATGATTCAGTGGCAAAAGCCCTCCACTGGAGCCTGTGCAAGGAACATCAGCTACCTTGCAGTAATAAGTGGTGCGAGCACCAACCTGAGGGAGTGATAGAAAACAATCAGGCAAAGATCCTCTGGGACTATGGTATCAGAACAGATAGGGTGATACGTGTAAATAGACCAGACGTGACGTTGATTGACAAAGTCAAGAAGAAAGTATCACTCATTGCTGTCGCAATACCATGGGACACCAGAGTTGAAGAGAAAGAGAGGGAAAAAATGGATAAGTATCAAGATCTGAAAATAGAAATAAGAAGGATATGGGATATGCCAGTGGAAATTATACCCATAATCATAGGAGCACTAGGCATGATCCCAAGATCCCTGAAAAGGAATCTAGAAAAACTAGAGGCTGAAGTAGCTCCAGGACTCATGCAGAAGAGTGTAATCCTAGAAATGGCGCACATAGTAAGAAAAGTGATGGACTCCTAAGGAGGCAGGATGCAACCCGGAACCCCACACTATAAATACCACCCAGTCGAATGGGAGGACTGTGATAGAGCCAAAAAAAAAAAATAAATAAATAAATAAAAAAAAATAATAATAATAACAATAATAATTATTAATGTCTCCTGGCCTAAGACCTTCCACCTTTCATCCCTGAAAGTTGTTAGATTTCCTGAATGCAGAATCTCTCTCTGGACTATGCAAATTATTATGTCATTAGGTGGGCTGCAACATCACACCTTTCACTACAATCAAGTTATTCAAGTAAAATAATTAATTACTATATCACTTTTAGGTCTCACAACTTTCATTTGTGCATAAAGCTTACCATTATTGTTTTTCAGTTATGTTTTAATAATTGCATAATGTGTGGCTGCTATTAGCAACCTTATGGGACATCTCATGTGCCACATTTAGTTGCCTCGTTTGTAGATGACTACTCAACTAATGTTCTCAAAATTCTGGCAGTGCCATAGTATCAGTACATCAGAATCAGCCTTTCCTTTCAGTTGGTTATTATCATAGGTTTTTAGTTCACTTTATGGCGTACAATATTATTATGAATTTCTTATTCTTTTTCCCTCTCGTGTTTTGCTTTTCACACAATATATTAGCATTCTTTGTTGTGGAAGCTTGCCATGTAAGATGCCTTCCAGCTTGTTCGAATCAAGTGTAAACTCCCTATGAATAATAATAATAGTAAATACAGTGCCCTCTCATGATGACATTTATCAGTGTGAATCTTTTTCTTTTGCTTTTTCTGCTGTTGTCCATTTACCTTCAAAATTACATCATAATTTTGAATTCAAGCAATTTTGAAAGTGCTAAAGTTAATGGTAGATATTTGTTGTAATTTTCTATGGAGAATATGTAAGGTAGATAATAAATAACTGTTTTATAAAAATAAAAAATTTGCATAATTTCATATTTTTACAATGTGGCCACTTTATTTTCTTATCAACCAAATATTTTTCATCTCATACTGTATATGTAAATTGCAATGCTTCTTCTACCGCTTCTGCAGGAACTTTGCCAGCAAGAAATTCCTTTTGTTATATTCACCACCTGATCTTTTGTTGCTGGATTGCTGATGTGTCTTTCACCAGAAACAAAAGTCTTAGACTTTCCTGAGACTGTGGTAGACTTGATGAGTTGTCTGGATGAAAAAAATGCCTTGGAAATCAGCACACAAAGGGACATGAATTTCTTCAGCAAGCCACCCATCAAAACCATATCAGCAGCCTTCAACAACAAAGATTTTGTGTGAATCCCATGGATTTGTACAAAAAAAGAAATAAACTTTACTCTAAAAATGATCTTTTCAATCATTCTTTAATGAAAAACAAATATATTCCTGTACCTTTGTATTAACATAATACTTATAATGTTCACAGAGAGAACTTTGCAAGATTCAGATTTTTCGAAGATCAAAGGTTTTCCTTACAGGTAGTCCTGACCTGTGATGGGTTACTGATAAAATATTTCATAACTAACAACAGAAACCTTAATATATGTCAAAGACCTACTCTCCTCTATACATTGAAACATGAGTAATTACGTAGATAACAAGAGCTTTTGAAGATGGTTAAAATCGCTGAGATTCATGTCTAGAGAACTCTAAAAATGATTATATCAAAACAGAGGAAATAACAGATATGGCAAACTCAGATACTGTACTTGACAACAGACTAACTTCAAAGATTTGAATGGTTTGAGTTTGCGATTAGATGAGGAAAGGGAACAATCAGTAAAGGAGGTGGTATATATGAGGCCCAGAAAACTGAGACCACGAACAAAAATAAAGATTTTGAAAAACCAGATGGGATTCAGGCACAAGGTGAAGAAAAAAAAAAATTAGAGAAAATTCATTAGACATCCAGCACCCACAAAGTACTAACAAAACAAGAGAATGATAATGAGGATGAAATGGAAAAAAACCTTTAGAGAGGATAATGTTAAAAACAAAAACACAATTCAATTTTCACTATAAATGTACAGCAGTATCAAGTTACAATTACTCTTGTACACATCCTCTACCTACAGATGCTAGTGCTCCCAGCAATGTTCAAAATAACAAAATCCATGATACAAGTTATAAAAATTAGTAATAATTAGAACTGATAATTTAGAATTATGATATTGACAGAAATTAATTAACAATACAGACCAAGAGAATTAACTGGCTCTTACAGAGAAACTACCTGGACTTTTTCATTTTACTTCATCACTGCTTTGTTTGCATACCTAGGCTCGGCAACTTTCTAAATTTATTTTAACTTTGATTTAAATCATTTTGTGTGCCTTGCTATATAACTTAGAGCAATATCTTTTGAACATGCTAGGCACAGGAAATGACTCAAAGATAAAGATTTTGTTAAATGTGTAATTTGTAGATCTTTAATATTGCCTCTGAAAGGAGACAGAAGGCCAGAGTGGTATTATTCTTAATTCTATCTAAAAAATAAAATTGAGTGTAAAAGTAATGACTAGACAGACAATTCATTACTTACCTTCAGAATGCTTAAAATGCTGTAGGATGTAACTTTAGGTAAAGCTATCCAATTTGAAGGTAACTGTTTGTATATAGTATGGCACAGTATATAAAATTTTTCTTGTAGAATATACTGAAGGAATATGGCAGATACTTTATAATATACTCTTAAAATTACAATGACAACATTATAATGCTGCTTTATCAAACTGCCAACCTGTAAATATAAACTGATGTAGAAGTAACCATAATTTGTAACAGACTATAAAAAAAGATACAAAATAATGTAACAGGAATAAAAAAAAGGCCAAGAGTTACTAATCAATTATGTATTACCATCATCTTTTTCATCTTTATAAACAGATGCAATGCCATGCCTTCCCTCAACAACATGACTAAGCGGTGCGGGAGCAGGCAGCGAAGGATCAAGGCCTTGCCATGTGCGGCTTTTCAGTAACTCTCCTCCTCCTCCTGCGTGGAGTTCTGCAACAACCATTCCATTCTGTAGAACAACAGCACCTGTGATGCTGTCTACTACTCCTTCCACTGTTTCACTGAAATTTACAAAAAGGCATACATCACAAAAAAAATTTTTTCTCAGCAATTCTAATATTCCCTAAAATAAATAGTATATTTATTTAGAATGTGTGCTTTATTGAGTTGTTTCACTGGAATTGCTCAATGCATGCCTAATTTCTAGGGTCAGTATGTTATTATTTCCTTAATACACTGGACTGTATAAACTAGACTTAAAAAAAGTACGATCATTTCTTCAGTACGTATTCTGACACAAACATATACGTATTAAAAATAATCTAATGTTTCATCAAAGAATGGTCTCTTGACTGTGGCTAGGACAATGTCGTTATCTGAAATTTTATATTATATGTCTATAAATGATGTTTCACACCAAATAACAGAATTTAGTGGGTGCTCATAACTGAGGCTTGCACAATATGAGTTACACTCGCTGAGAAGTTTTTTTGTCTCCTGTTCATCATTCATTGCAGTACAATAATATTTAAATATAAGCATTTATGGCACAACGTCTGACCATTACTGTATACAGCAATTAAGAATTTACACTAGTACAGGAACTATAATAAAAATATATTTCACACATACAAATTTATGGCTTTATAATGAAGCCTTATCACCCGACTTGGTAGACAAATCACAAGCAGAACAGCAGGTTAAAACAGGTAGAGCAATATTATAGCTCAAAAGTGGGAGAGACTTCTGAGTTCTCTCACCTTTTGATTCTGTCAGTGGCTCAGAGATGTATATTACGAATAAAAAGTATACATACTAAGGAGGACACCAAAAATAACAGTTTGTAAGAATAACCAAAAATAATTTCAAATAATTTTGTGTTTAAACAAATCACTAAGACATCACTTTAATAAATCTAAGTGTCCCTTAGTGGTACTAAAACAGATTCTTGAACTTTCAAGCTACTATGTTTGTCTGAAATTAGACTAGTAGATGGTATGGTGCTATAGGTATATCTGGTAACTATGGTTCATTTGAACCCTGTGGTTATACACAGTACAGACAATAAGATGGGTACCTCATGTCCAGAAAGTGGAATCAGCCCTCAGACTATCTGACATAGTGGAATGAGCATATATTGGTGAAGCAGATCTGGAGGGCATAAGTGACACAGGTCTTAGGAAACTAGTTTTCTAATTCAGATCTGGTCCAGCAGTTGTTGCTGACTAACATTCCTTTTCTAAGAAGAAGTTATCCAAGGATCTGAAAGCGTTTGCTCCATGTGTAGGAAAGATTTCACAGACCCTGTGAAAGCTGTTATCTTAAGGCTTGACTTTGTCAGGTTATCATGACCCTGAAAATAGCTGCACGAGGAGAGGATTCCTTGAAGGAAGTGACAGTAGTTCTTATCAATTGACCTGATGACAATCAGGAACCTCCTATTGTGGAAAGGTTCACACAAAGAACCGAAACTGAGGACACACCCCAAACTAGTAACACAAGAGTACAGTGGACATCTCAAGACAAAATACCTAAATGTAGATATAGATTATTCTCATGGGAAGTTGAGGAATGAAGCAACTGAGTGGCTTTCAAGGTGTCTTAAATGAACATAATGCTGTTCCCAAGATCAACAGTACCTAAACAATACTGATCCTAACAGATGGACCAAGAAATAGTTTTGACATGGAGCTCATGGGGGAGGTATCTTAACTATTTGTAATCAGATTTTAGGACTACAGCTTCCTATTCTAAAGCTTGGAACCTGGGCTGTCATGTCTCAATTGGCATGTCATTTTTGTTGCTTTATCCTCAAGGGGATGTCACTACTTCTTCCTAGACCTGTAGAATGGTTAGGAACTCAACCTAAGACACTCATACATTGTTTAAAGATTGCAACTTATATGCTTTGTCTTCTTTTAATATTAATATTCAATATGATTGCTCATTTCATTTTAGTCACCGACACACTGAGGGATGCATACTTGCTAATCTTACCAAGTGGGTTCAATATCACCATTTGGTGATTCCAATCTGTTTTTATACAGAGGAATGTATATGTCAGTGATTTGTCTGAAATTAATACACTTCAATTCTCTTCGGCAATGTCATCTTTGCATTAATGTTTAGTTCTACAACAACCAATCGAAGCATTTGGGAAATTTTAAAATAGATTGTAATTGAGCACCTCTCCAAAGATTTGGATGATAAACAGTTTACATTATTATCCTTAAAATGCTGCCTTAGTTCCAGCTCAGTCATTTTTAAGATGCAAGAGGATAAGTATATTCTGCTTTTCTTTTAAGGTCTAAGCAAAGTTTAGTAGGGGGAAGGTAACAGACTTTCATCTAATTTCTGAAGTTCATGGGGCTAAGTACCAATATATTCACCTCTCCCTACATCCCATATGATTCAAGTTTAATTATACAGGATATTTAATCAAACACGGCAACGGAAAAATCCTAAAAGATTTCGTAAGACTTCTTTTTTGACAAAGCACCCAAATTCACTGACTGAAGCATATGCTTATAACAGTGAATAATATTCACGCCTGAAAAATCCTTAATAGAATAAAAAGACCTTACACAAATTGGAATATAATTCACTCTAATAATGTAATATCATTTAGCAAAATTTTACTATATCAATAGTGTAAATTAAGATAGTTTTTGAAGTTCAAGTTAAAAATAGCTAAGTTAATAGCATTTAACTTACCTTTAGTAATAGCAATTATGCCACACCAGTAAAACATTAATATTTAAGGATTTACTTCCATGTCTAGTTTCATTAAACAACAAACTCTTGATATCCTACCTTACACCCAACCTTTGTGTTTTATTAGTTAGAAGAGACACATTCACTTGTTCCTCTACTGGGACATCACTCATCTCAACATGTCTTGTGCCACCTGGCAACAGCTGCCGGAAGTCAGATTCAAATTGAAGACTCCAATCTTGTCCATCTAGTAAGGCAACTTCCAATTCCCATGGAGTTATCAGTTTCTTGTAGAGTACTGGGTCAATATGACGTTCTATAATAGAGGTTTCTGGGCAAGATACATAAACAAATAAATCTACTTCTGGTACATTACAAAGTTTGGGTTCATTTGGTTTGCCAACAACAAATGTGTAACTTCTTTTCCCTGCTTTCTTTATAAGCCTTTTTAATCTGTCAATAACATCACGGTAATTTGCAACTCCAAGGGTACCAACAAGTACTCCAATTATTTCAGCATCTTTGGCCATTTCTAATTTAGCACTACGACTCATAAGAGAACGAACACCAGACAAAGTCTTAACAGTAACACTTTCTGGTACCACACAGTGAAATGTATTTTCTGAGAATCTTAACATCATACTGGTAAGAGTTGGTCCTTCTGGTCCTAAGAAAATAAAACTATAGTCTCTGATATTATCATTATGAGGTAAAACAACCTTTCGTCCATTAAAAATAAAGAAAGTATCTTCGTTTTTGGATATATCACAGTTCTCTTCAACATCACATTTCTTATTTTCATTGTTCTCAGAAATACTTTCCAATTCATTGCAAGCAATCTTACTGAAACCTTCATCTAAAAGATCTGATGATATGATGTGCGGGAATTTTTCTCTAAGTTCTTGAAACATTTCTCCTGCAAAAAGATAAATCAGGTGATTTTTTGCCCAACAGCAATTAAAACACAATACGTATGTATACTGTAGTAAGATTTAATACATAATGCATAAAACCCGAACCAACACTTTCCCATGTAGTTTTGGATACTATTTACATACTCAGTCAAGAAATATCAAATGGGCCCAAGCTTTTCCAAATTATATATTTATCTTATATAGAAAATTAAATTGCTCAAATACTTTAGTGCAAAAAAATTCCATAAAAATCTTAAATATACATAGTACCTTGACAAACATGTAAATACTGACTTGTTTGCCACACTTCAAACTAATCCAATACCAGTAACATTTTTTAAAATATTACGGTGGCAGTAGTTTCACCCTTTAAAAGTCTATTTCATAAGTTGACAGTAGATAGTAGCTCCTGAAAAGTATCATGATTTATACACTGCACAGCTCAGTGATCCAGTAATGCTAATTCATAAGAACAATACAGTACACTGTCCAGGAACACACTTACCTGCGATATAATGACATCTTGTGTCATAAACAAAAATAAGTTTGCTCAAGGAATCTTCAACTGTAGTACAAAGTTCTGATATCACTTTATGGATATCAATAGGTATCCTGGTAAATATATAAAGCACAGGTAACCTTCTTGATGGACTAAGGCAAGTACGACCAAAATGAATGACGGCATCTGCACCAACGTGTTCAGCAGCAACCTCATCAACACAACAACTAAAAAATTAAAGGAAAACCCCAATTTAGAATATGTATATTACAATCATGTGCCACTTTAAAGATGCTTCATACAAAAATATTCTGAAAGTTCTAGGTTAACTGAGATAGGGGTCTCAATTTACCGAAGGTCACATCTACTGTCATCACACTACAATTTATCTAAGTTACAGTATTGACTATTTGGCTCTAGTCACAGAGCCAAAGAGAGATTTTTCTTATTCAAAGCACACAGATAAGATTTTACGTGTCAAGAAAAACCTACTGACCTTCCATAAGTTGTATCACCAAGAATGTAGACATTCTGGCTCAAACGTAATGTCAAAGTCCTAGCAACTGTTGAAGCATCAGCTAACAGTTCATCTGGAAACTGCAAGCATACCTAAAAATAATGAAAATTTTGTTAACACACTCAACGAACACTAACTATAATTGGCAAAGTGCATAGCTTGTTTAGTGAACAAAGTATACTTTATATATTAATAGCCCCTTGCATACACAATTTTTTAACTTTACCGGTTTTCAGCTGGTGCTAAGTTATTTATCCTAATGTTAAGACTGAAGGTTTGTTTCATATATTAACAAAGGTTAATTATGCTTGCTACAAAATATCTGTATATATCCACACTAGACTTAATATAACAACATAATACATACTGACTTTATGCAATCAGAAAAGGTGTAAAATTGAGTACCTATCACAAACCAATATCTGCACTCTACAAAAGAGTAAGAGTGCTCCCCAAAGTAAGGGATACTACTTTGGGAGGAAGAATCAGGATTTTTTCCACCTAATGATGATTAAATTCTTAACTTTCAACTCAATTCAACAAACGGGGCAGTGTAGCAGAATTATAATACATAAAAGGTTTATGATTTGCATGGATATTTCAAAGTTCCACAATTCAAGACTAATGAGGGAAAACAAACAATTCACAGATTTGATCACATCATGTAAATATAATTAACAATATAAAGTAACATGACATACTAACAACCAAATCTATTAAAATACTTATAGGGGTTTTCAAGCAGTAAGTGAGGCAATTTGAAGTGAAACTGATCAAGCTATGCTAGGAACAGCAAATAATATCCATACATATAAAAAAGTTTTGTCTTTTTCAAATGAACATGATATTGTCATGTTACAATAAAGTTTTATACATACTTACCTGACAGATATATACTTAGCTATAGACTCTGTCGTCTCCGACAGAATTTCAAATTTCGCGGCACACGCTACCGGTAGGTCAGGTGATCTACCGCCCTGCCCTTGGTGGCAGGACTAGGAACCATTCCCGTTTTCTAATCAGAATTCTTCTCTTCCACCTGTCTCCTGCGGGGAGGCTGGGTGGGCCATTAATCGTATATATCTGTCAGGTAAGTATGTATAAAACTTTATTGTAACATGACAATATCATTTTTATACATTCAACTTCCCTGCCAGATATATACTTAGCTGATTAGCACCCATTGGTGGTGGGTAAGAGACAGCTAACTACTGAAATAGACAGGTAAACAACATATGTTGTAGGTATTAATAAACCTTGGTTCCTACCTTATTAGGCTGAAGACTTCGCGGCTACTGCCTTGGAGTCTGCTTAGCCTCAAGAGCCTCAGCGAGATATTGATCTATGGCTAAGAGTTCTTGTGGGTCTGCCAATGGGGTCTTATCCACTTACTCGGCAGAGCCTAAAGGCCTTTGTCATTGGGTGCTATTCCACTAACATGACAATACACCTTGTTCAAGGAGCACAACACCGATCCCGATCACCTGATCCTAACATCCATGTTAGTTCTAAGATTGCAAGGAGTTATCCCCGAACTCCTTACAAACAACCAAAAACTCGAAACATAATTACACTTTCATTTATACAAAATATACAAAAAAATTTTGTACTCCCCGACTAGCCATACATACCCTTGATCCCCTACCAGCAATGACACTATGCGCCCGTGCGACATCCGTGAGCTTGCTAATAGAAAACCAAGCACATATCTGACAAGAGGGTTTATGTACGATAAATCAAAATATTTTAAGGATCAGTCTTTGCTCCAAGACCCAGCACTGTATCTGCTGATACAAATGGACCTAGAGAGAAGCACTTCTCATAGGTCACTCTCACATCCTTCAGATAATGAGATGCAAAACACTGAATTGCACCTCCAATACGTAGTCTCAATGATATTTTTAAGAGACATATTCTTCTGGAACGCCAAGGACGTTACTACTGCTCTCACCTCATGGGTCTTAACCTTTAGAAGACCGAAGGATTCCTCCGAGCAGTTCTTGTGAGCGTCCGTAATTACGCTTCCCACAAAGAAAGCCAAGGCGTTTTTGGACATGAGTCTTTTGGGGTTCTTCACAGCACACCAAAGACCTTGTTGACAAGCTCCCATCTGTCTCTTCCTCTCTAAATAAAATTTAAGAGCTCTCACTGGACAGAGAGACCTCTCTGTCTCTCTGCCTACGAGGTTAGATAGACCTTTTACTTCAAAGCTTCTGGGCCAAGGTTTTGACGGGTTTTCGTTCTTTGCCAGAAACATTGTCTGGAACGAACAGATGGCAGCATCTCCTTTGAACCCCACTGTGGAATCTAGAGCGTGCAATTCGCTCGTCCTCTTGGCTGTAGCGAGAGACAACAGGAATAAGCATTTCCTAGTGACGTCGCGGAAGGAAGCCAGATGTAAAGGCTCGAATTTATCCGATGAAAGGAATTTCAGGACCACGTCCAGATTCCAACTAGGTGTTCTATGGAGTTGCTGCTTTTGAAGTTTCAAAGGATCTAATTAGATCGTGTAGATCTTTTGTTGTCTGCAATATCTAGCCCTCGATTTCTAAATACTGAAGACAGCATGCTTCTGTATCCCTTTATTGTTGAGACAGATAGGTGAGATTCCTCTCTCAGAAAGAGGAGGAAATCGGCAATATTCACTATAGAGGTACTGGAGGAGGACAACTTCTGACTCTTACACCACCTCCTAAAAACTTCCCACTTCGATTGGTATACTCTTCTCGTCGAAGCTCTGCGGGCTCTAGCGATAGAGCCCGCAGCCTTGCGAGAAAAGCCCCTCGCTCTGACAAGTCTTTCGATAGTCGAAAGGCAGTCAGAGCGAGACCTGGGAGGTTGTGATGAAACCTCTCGAAGTGGGGTTGTCTGAGTAGATCTGGTCTGTTTGGAAGAGATCTGGGGAAGTCCACTATCCACTCCAGTACCTCCGTGAACCATTCCTGGGCTGGCCAAAATGGGGCTATTAGTGTCAACTTCGTGCTCTTTGAAGCTACGAACTTCCTGAGCACTTCCCCCAGGATCTTGAACGGGGGAAAGGAAAGGCGTAGGCGTCCACACCCGACCAATCCAGGAGGAGAAACGCGTCTATTGCGAAGGCTCTCGGATCTTCCACTAGAGAGCAAAAGATCTCTACTCTTTTGGAGAGGAACGTCGCAAACAGGTCTATGTGAGGTCTCCCCCACAGGGACCAAAGACTTCGACACACTTCTTCGTGTAGAGTCCATTCTGTGGGAAGGACCTGATTCCTCCTGCTCAGTCTGTCCGCCCTCACATTCTTTATCCCTTGTACAAATCTTGTGAGGAGAGTTATGCCTCTTCCTTCTGTCCAGGTTAACAGGTGTTTTGTTAACTGAAAGAGGGAGAAAGAGTGTGTGCCTCCCTGCTTGCGTATGTAAGCCAGAGCCGTGGTGTTGTCCGAGTTTATCTGTATCACCCCGCCTCTGACTATCTCTTCGAAGAACTTTAAGGCTAGGTGTATGGCCACTAGTTCCTTGCAATTGATGTGCCAGGACACCTGTTCCTTTGTCCAGGTGCCTGACACCTCCCTTGCTCCTAGTGTCGCTCCCCATCCCGACTCCGAAGCGTCGGAATATAACACTTGGTCTGGGTTCTGCAGGGCAAGCGATACGCCTTCGTTCTTTTGAAGAGGAAGGATCCACCACTTCAAGTGATCTTTTATCTCTTGTGGAAGCGGGAAGATGTCCGAGAGTTGTCCCGTCTTCCAACTCCACACCCCTTTCAGGAAAACTGAAGAGGGCGAAGGTGAAGCCTCCCCAGAGAGAAGAACTATTCTAGTGAGGACAGGGTCCCTAAAAGGCTCAGATAATCCCTCGCTGAACTGCTCTTTCTCTCTAAGATGCTCGAGATTTTCGACAAACCTCGAGTGATTCTTTCTCGCGAAGGAAATACTCGAAAACCCCGAGAATCCATCTGAATCCCCAGATAGACCAAGCTCTGGCTGGGGATCAGCTGCGACTTCTCGAGGTTCACGAGTAATCCCAGCGATTCTATCATGTTTCTTGTTTTTACTGATAAGTCCTCCAAGCACTGAATCTCCGACTTGGCCCTGATCAGCCAGTCGTCTAAGTAGAGGGAGATGTTTATTCCCTCTAGGTGAAGCCATCTTGCCACATTCGCCATCAGGTTGGTGAATACCTGCGGAGCTGTAGACAGACCGAAGCACAGAGCCCTGAATTGAAAAATCTTGTCTCCTATTATAAACCGAAGATATTTCTTTGACAAATGGTGAATGGGAACGTGGAAATACGCATCTTGCAAGTCCAGAGAGACCATCCAATCTCCTGACGAAGAGCCGACATTACTAGAAGGCGGCCGTTTCCATGCGGAACTTCTTTTTCTGAACAAAGCCATTTCAGAGCGCTTACGTCCAGTACTGGTCTCCACCCCCCGATGCCTTTGGTACTAGATAAAGGCGCATTGTAAAATCCCGGGGAGTGTGGATCCTGCACAAGTTCGATGGCCTCCTTTTCCCACATTTGTTCCACCATTTGAAGGAGAGTCTTTCTCATTACAGGGTCTCTGTACCTCGCTGACAGTTCCCGAGGCGTAGATGTTAGGGGAGGGCTGTACCTCGAAGGGGATTACGTATCCTTTCTTTAGGACCGACACTGACCAAGGGTCGGCTCCCCTTTTTGCCCATACTCCTGCAAAGTTCAGGAGTCTGGCGCCCACTGGTGCTTGAAGGAGCAACAAGTCATTTGGTTTTCTTGAAAGGTCTAAAGGAAGACCTTCCTCTCTTGTCAGAGCTCTTCTTTCTGGCAGGGGGACCGAGCCACTGCACCTCCACGAAAGGGCTGCTGAGGGAGGACGAGAGTCCTTCTTAATCGTCGACACTACTGGGCGTCCTTTCTTGGACGTTTGTACTAGTAGGTCCTGTGTCGCCTTCTCAGTTAGCGAGCGAGATATATCCTTCACTAACTGAGAAGGAAACAGATGATCCGACAGAGGGGCGAACAATAAAGCAGTCCTCTGGCTCGGAGAAACCCCTTTTGATAATAGGGATCCATATACTGATCTCTTCTTCAGAATACCAGCACCAAAAAATGGGAAGCCAACTTCTCCCGAACCCGTACCTGTTTACTGCCTTGTCCATGCAAGACAGGACGCTATGGAGAATCTCTGGGTTTTTTAAGAACAAAACTCCGGATCTTTAGATTTGTTGGCCAGAACTCCAAGTGACCAATCCAGAAAGTTGAACACCTCTAAAGTGACAAAAAGTCCCTTTAGAAAGTGGTTCAACTCCGAAGTGCTCCACGTTGATCTGACCGATCCTAAGGAGTGACGTCTAGAGGCCTCCACTAAATGGGGAAAAGTCCGCATCTGCCGAGGCAGGAAGAGAAAGACCCATAGTCTCTCCTGTCCCATACCAAATACCTCTCTTTCCATGGAGTTTGGAAGAAGGCATGCAGAATACAGTCTTTCCCAACTCTTTCTTCTTGTCCATCCAAGAATCTAAAGAATGGAGTGCCTTCTTCATCGAAATTGCAGGCTTCATTTTCAGAAAGGCCGAAGATTTTGCCGTAGCCGAGCTCGAAAAGAGAGAACGAGGAGGAGGAGGAGCCGCCGGACTAAGAGAGTCTCCAAACTCTTGTAGCAACAATGAGGCTAAGACCTTATAATTCGAGAGTCCTTCATTTGCAGGAGGTTCGTCATCAGACAAATCGTCTAAACCTCGATCAGACGAAGGAGAAAGCTCTCTTTTGGAGGGAGAGTCCTTCCAAGACCTCCTACGATCTGAAGGAGAGGAGCTTCTATTTGGAGAAGAGTCATAAATTCCAGGAAAGAGTCTCCGACTCCTGCCTCCTGGCTCTTGACTATTCCTCTGGATCCTGCCTCCTGGGCTCCTGACTCCTGCCTCTGACTTCGGATTCCTGCCTCCTGACTCCGGACCTGCCTCCTGCCTCCTGACTCCTGCCTCTTTTTTTTTGACTCCTGACTCCTGCCTCCTGACTCCTGACTCCTGCCTGCTTTGCCTCCTGGCTCTTGCCTCCTGGCTCCTGCCTCCTGCCTGGATGACTCCACACTCCTGGCTCTTGGCTCTTGCCTCCTGGTTGACTCCTCACTCCTGGCTCTTGGCTCCTGCCTCCTGGGTGACTCCTCACTCCTGGCCGGTGCCAGACGTCTGATCGGTTCATCCACGTTCATACAGGAAGCCTCACCTCGAGTAGGAGCATCGATCTGGCGGCAGATACCTCATACGTCTGGAGGATCTTTTGATGGGAAGGGAAGAGTCTTTCCTTCTAGGAGGCTCCTTTGAAAGAACTCCTACAAAAGACGAAATCTGTTCTTGCATAGCCATCATGAACCTCTTCATAACCTCCTCTTTATCCTCTTCGGGAGGAGGGGAAGGAGGAGGGGAGGAGTCCATAGCCTCCACCTCCTGACTCCTTCTCACTCTGGTTGAAAGAATGGCTCTTCTTGCCTTCTTAACTCCCGAAGGAGACTCCTCAGGAAGTTTTCTGGGCTCGAATCAATCGTCGGAGCCTTCCAACTCCTCTTGAGTGGTCGAGATCGATCTGGAATCCCTCCAATCACGTCTCGGAGATGAAGATCCCGACGACGAAAAACACTCACGCAGGACGCTTTTGCAATAGCGATCCTTGGCAGTTTGGGGTGTCACAGAAACCGCCGAAGGGACACCTGATCGGTGGGGATTCTCCACAACCTCCTTTCGGTTTTCGACATTCCTTCTCCTCTGGGCATGTGAGCTTGGAAGAGGTCTAGACCTAGGAGCGTTGCGGAGCCGACCAGATGCCCCCTCCACTACACTGGGGACACTCATATCACTGTCCACTGAAAAATCACTAGCCTTACCTTGTATGGCAGCCATTTTGTTTTCCATCAACTTGAAGGCTGCTTTTAGATCCGCAAGTTCTTTCGCTGAATCTACAGGTTCTGCAATAGGAGAAGGGGCTGCAATGGAAGGAGAAGTAGCAATACTTACCCTTGGGGAAGATCCCAAGCTAGGAATTAGTTCAGATCTCGAACTACTTAAACTTCTATAAGAAGCCTTCCTCACTCTTTCTCTCTCTAACTTTTTCAAATAATTAGTTAGATTCTTCCATTCGTTCTCACTCAAATTCTCACATTCCTTGCAAGTATTAGTAAAAGAACATTCATACTCCCTGCAACCCTTGCATACAGTGTGAGGGTCTACCGAAGCTTTCGGCAACCTCACCTTACAGCCTACATTCACACAACGTCTCACAACCATTCCAGAGTCAGACATTTTTAAAGAAAAATCCAAAATCAAGTCCACAAAACAGTCCACAAAAGCGTATGCCAATCCAACAATCCAGATACATCACCAAAAGTCGGTCAAGAAGATCAATTGCCGGTGAAAAAAGAAAAATCAATTGAGAGGAACCAACAACAATGTTGATGGCCCGGGCGACAGAAGAATTCTGATTAGAAAACGGGAATGGTTCCTAGTCCTGCCACCCAGGGCAGGGCGGTAGATCACCTGACCTACCGGTAGCGTGTGCCGCGAAATTTGAAATTCTGTCGGAGACGACGGAGTCTATAGCTAAGTATATATCTGGCAGGGAAATTGAATGTATAAAAATAGAGATTTAACATCAGAAGTTTAATTTACCTTTTTAAAACCACCTGTTTTGATCCAAGCAACACAGCGACTCAACTCATAACACACCTCATGGTTATCAGTTTCTTGTAAAACTTCGACATCAAGGGTACGCTCCAAGGCAGCAGAACCCGAGTTTGTTAATGATGCCATAGTTCCTGAGGAAGATAATCATGAACTGGTATTTTACTTTAAACCATTATTCGATATTGGCATTTTTATTCTGCGATTTTGTTTCCTAACATTATTAGTAAGAAACTCATGCTCAAATCTATCACAAATTTACTGTTACCAGGATATTAACTAATGAACGTTTCTACCTACCTGAACTTTATCTGAGTTGTTAGTTTAACATGGTCATGGGAGTGGGGCTCCCAAGTGTATTATGTTAGTTCCAGTGCACTGTGGGTAAGGAAGGCTAGTACATCTGGAGCATCTTATATCATTTTCAGCTGAAAGCTGATTTGGGCTGTTGAATGTCACTAATTTGGTGGGATTTTGGAATTTAAGCACTGCTTCAGTTCATAGTCATTGTCGATTTGGTGCAAATGTAAAACTTGTGTCCCTAAAGTTAGGTTATGTTGCAACCCTATCATCTTAATTTAGTGACCTAATTTAGGTTAGGTGGGGGTCCTGGGGCAAAAAACCCACCCCTAGGGGCTAGGTAAAGCCCTGGTACCCCAGGTTAAGCTAAGTGGGTTACTTCATTCCCCAGCTAGCTAAGAACCCAGACCCTTGCTTGAAAATATCTTTTCCTGATGTTTTAATGTGTGCTTGAACATTTCTGACATTCCTTTCCTTAGCAAATGAATACTTTTAGAGATAGTTGCCCCCACCCTTCCATCTCACAATTAGGGGAACCACAGTGGTAAAGCAGAGTTTTTGGGTTGGGGGAATACACAGAACACATGAAATACAAGGACCTTAATCCCACTACTAGACTCAAACAGATTAAGGTTAAGTTTATAGAAGTTTTTTTAACTCGTATCATTCACTAGGGTAAGGACCTGGTACCCTAGTTTAACTTTGGTTAAGTGTCATTGGCTAGGTCATTTGCTAACAAAAGCATGGGTAAAAGTGATAGACATTGTAACTTCACCTCCTAGTGAAAACTCCTTAGAATAAAAGTTACTCCAGTCCAAGTACTTGAAGTTAAGCATGACTTAGGGGGTCCTGGGGGTGAGGCTCCCTCTAATCAGATCAGGCAGTTCCCTAAGTCAGGTTAAGAAGGTTAGCTCTGGTTAGTCCATGCCACATTGCTCTAGGAAAGGTTAGGTTAAGGTTCTTTTGTTCAGTCATAGCCAGTGCCAGACCACTTGTCTGAATGTTAATTTAGTCCTGCCAAAGCTTCTGATATATACAGTGTTACTTGGAAGGTGGGGGGAGACCCCCATCAGGTCAGGGTACTGCACCTTGAGTCAGGGGTAAACCTAGTTTAGGTCTTGCTAAAAAAATGATCAGTTTATCTGTTTACAGAGGCAGAGATTGTTTTAAACACAGAGGAAATAAGGATCTGCATCTCACACAAATAGTAGTGTAGTGTGCTTCTAACTGTGTCTATGTAGAGAGCACTCAGGAACCAAGAACCAGGTAGGAACCTGGGGCAAACTCATGCTCTTCAGCAGTCACGTTTTGATAAATCTGAAAAATGAGCAATTATTCTGCTAATGAAGCAGAGATTTACGATTTGATCAAAATTCTATGGATTCATATCCCTACTACTAGGCAACACATTTTTCTCTAATTATGTTCCCACTTTATTTTCTTACAACATCTGCTTCTGTAAGCAGATGAACTGCTCATTTTTCCACTGATTTCTACAATTAGGCTAAATAATGGTATTTCTAAGTATTTAGGAAAACTTAGATTAACCTACTAATTAAATATTTCATCGGTGTGCTGATATTGACTTTACATATAATGCAGTGAATTTAGACCCCTAAACTATAGGATTACCAAGTCAGGTTAAGAACGTAAGTTCTGGTTAGGTCAGGATACAGCATTCTAGGGAAGGTTAGGTTGGCCCACTTTCATTGTAGAATTTCTTACGTCTACCTGTCTACCTACTCTGCTTCCACTCCCAAAGAACGAATGAAAATAGGAAAATTAGCTACTATAGGGGAAACATCAGTTCAGGCCAACCCTCATCACGGTGGACGGGTCTTATTCACTCGATATTTAATTGGTGAAACATGAATACAATTGCAACTCTAAGCATACCATTTAAAAGACTGAAGTTTCGTCAACATATTGTTGATATATGAAAGCCCCATACGAACTAAAATAAGCATGTGAGCTCTTCGTAAAATATGTTTTCAAGGCAGTTTTGAAATCCAATATGGCGGCTACGTTTTTCATGGACGGTTCTCATCAGTGACGGACACCATCTTTCCCCAGCCTTCCCAGCACTCATTTGAACAATGTTAGCGTATGTATGTAACGTTTATTGATCTTACTCAAGATTGCAGTTGTAATCAGCACAATAAAACAACATTTTGTTGCCTATATTAGTGAAAGTATGAAACTTGTTATTCCCGGGGTTATGGTTGGAACTGAATTCATTCTTACCTTGTAATCGGCGGTTTTTATCCTTACTGCCATCACAACTGAAACTCCACAGTGCTTATTTGATTGTTATTATACACATTTTGGTCTCAGTTCACTCCACATTGCACTTTAAACCCGTTGCTGTTCCTGGTTTCTAAGCGCGCGCGCCATAAAACACAATTACAAACAGCAGACGACGACAGACGACGACAGACGACGAAACTGCAAAGTTTTATTCCCTAAACTGTTTACTTTACTCGTTATTTAGTTTAAATTTACATTGTTATTTAAAAATTTTGATTTAATTCATGTATATTATCCCTTTTTAGCAACCAAATTACCCCGAAAAATTACAGATATTTCTAACGTAGATAAAATCAAATGTTTCTAACGTTTTCGTACATCTGGCTGCCGAAAACCATAGAGGAACGAATACGGAAAAGTGCATAGAGGAACGACTAAGTTTTTTTTTTTTTTGCTTTTTGTTTTGCTAGCACTTTTCATTGATTTCAGTCTTTATTAGTATTTTGAATTTCTTAAATAATCGTATGCCAGAAATAAATGTAACCTTTAATGTTTGCATGCTTTAATGTTTTGCATGCTAAGAATGGCAAAATCATCGTTGCCACATTAGTGGAGGCTTCACACATACGCCGTCCATTATTATAAACTGTTTCCATGAATTCTAGTTGTCATAGTAATGCAATAATGATTGCTATTGCTTTAATATTTTATGTATATATACTTCCAATACATAGCCTAATTTCACCAATTTTCAACGTTTTTGTTATAGTCATTACAGTTTGGAGGGTCAATGTTCGTTACTAAAGAATCTGTAACCTCCTTAAGTCGTTCAGTTGACATAGTAAACCTGAGCCATATTTTCACTCGCTGAAATGACCATATCCGGGTGAGGGGCAAGTGGGCCCATCCCTTTGCCCTACGTGATGTACCCATGTTCGTTATTACTAACTAATATAATATTTATTACCTGCAATATAAACAAACTGTTGTGCATGAAATTTTTTTTAATATTTTTAAACTAAAATTAGAGCATACATAAACCACACAAATTGTCATAAAAATGAAACATAAATCAAGTGGCTATTATTGTTTAAACATGTCTTCGTGATGAAAATTAGCGCACGCACGGATTCCTTCCCAACCTCTCTCCAAAATATTTACCCAACACAAAACCAGCATTCACAAAGGGTCCCCCAACCATGTAGGGTATATAGGAGGTTAATAATTAACAATAAACAACACAACCTCATTCATCAGCACACTATACGCTATGAGGAGACATGTCTGCCAAATTTTCAAAACAACTTTACACTTGTGTGACAGACCTTTGAATGGTTTTCGAGACAAACCCTGAGGCTATAATTATTGGATTATAGGGATTTTCATTTCCAGGTATTTTAATGTCCCTTCCTATTCCGTCCTCTCTCTCTCTCTCTCTCTCTCTCTCTCTCTCTCTCTCTCTCTCTCTCTCTCTCATTTTTTAAATTTTACATACCTATGTCCTGCTTAACTATTTTGCGAGCACTAGTAGATGCACCTACATTCATCATTACGACTGAATTAAAAACTTGAAAGTATTTAATTAATGCTATACAAGTATGAAATATATTTTCTTGTTCATTTTTCGAATTACGATAAAAGAAACAGAGAGAGAGAGAGAGATGAAGAGGAGAGAGAGAGCGAGAGAGAGAGGAGAGAGAGAGAGGAGAGAGAGAGAGAGAGAGAGAGAGAGAGAGTGAGAGGATCAGTGTATAAATATATCGGTCAATGGGCAGGTAACAACCGAGTGAATCGTTAGATATATCCACCAATGTAAAACTACTATTATTAGATAGATAGATGGAAAAATCATAGAAAATAGTTTAAACTGCAACAACTTTCAGAGAGAGAGAAGGGAAGGGAAGGAAGGAAGAAGGACAGGGGTGGCGGTGGAGGTGGGGGGAGAGGGTAGGTGGTAGAGCTGTTTACTGGTGTGTTCCTAGCCCTTTCTGGATAAATGAGTTTTGGTCTATTAGTACAAGGACAACGTGTAGTTATTCTTTACGATTAGTGATTCACGATACCCTTATAAATTAAACTTAGGCACTGGGGGTAATGCACTAAAGAAAAATCTCGTTCTGTTACGAGTGTTCGTTACAGAAATAGGTATTGCCCAAAAAAACGTGCTTGCACTGTCTCTGAAACCCATAGTAGACATGCTGCTTAGTTGTCAATCAAGTTTTATAACCAAGTATTTTTACAAGCTAGCTATTGAATAAATTTGTATTTTTCTCAGTCAAAACATATGCCCCTCAATGCTAACTTTCCTCTTTTAACGACTTTCTGGTCATTGCAAATTCGGCCCCATATTTTCTTATGGTGCGAAAACAGACAGAGGCCCATGGACCCGAACAAAACGATTGCGTCACACTACGGCGATAATCCAGCAGTAAAACATCTTCATATATCCAAAAAGTAAATAATAAAGATATATATGCATTACGATTATAACAATTACATGTATAGCTGATAACAATCTGCACGAATAACTGGTAAACTGTTCTGCAATGACAGTTGAGTATAGCAATTATTTACAATAGGTACGAAATTCAAGATGTCGATGACGTCATAATACAGAACTTGAAAGAACGTTCTAATTCAGAAAAAATAATTACTTAAATTTGAGTCAGAGGCGAGTTTACTTTTTCAATAACGAATATTTTCAAATTAATCATCATAAATATGTAAAATATTGATGTTTTACTACTTATTTAAAATTAGCCAAGAGAACGCTTCTCGTCATCTTCTACCACAACAGCTGTTTACGCCTGGCTTGTTGTTGATGAGAAAATCGTGTTTCGATTGTTGTGATAAAAGTGCTCCAGCGTCTGTGGGTACAAGTGGTGTGCGGATTTATCACAGGAAATGGTTAGTTTATTGGACACAAGCTACTCCGTAAACATCGAGATGGCGTCAATCTTCGAAACATTTTTAGTTGTAAGTAAAAATTTTCTAAAGCGTTTTTGTGAGATTTCCACTGCCGTGGGGCGCCATTTTCAGTACCCTCTGTTTAAATCTGTTTTAAATCTTAAAATTTGGCCTTAATTTCTAACTTTGGGGAAAATACTTACTTCGAAAGGAGAGTAGAGGTCTTTAGCTCCGTTTCTCACCAACAACAAGTCGCGACTGATGCCCATCTCGGGTGTCAGGACGCGTTATAATGTACTTTTTCGGAGGGTGGCTTGCACTGATGGTAGCTGGCCTGCGTGTGGCCTGCTTTGATGTTTTACCTAGCTACTTTTCTGAAAATTAACCAATACGAAAATCACATTTTCAACGGTACCTAGGTAGGTATAATAATGCCACAATGGTTTAAATTACAAAAATTTACCGAAGCGCCTGACAGATCGTACCTAGTAGTAGTGGAAAAAAATGAAGGCGTAGCCCCTAGCCCCCTACCTAGTAGGTTACAAAAGCATACCTACAACTATAGGTATGTGGCTAGCTAGGCTATAGGGCTACCGAGGTACTACTTTTTATGCTAGATATCAGCCTAGGTATCTCTTGAACAGAAATTATGTTATAAATATTTACCTGTACTATGGCATGATAGGATAATAGTGAACACATACCACTTACTGTTCGGATATTACTTCTATCGACTAAGATGTCATGTCAACACATGGAGTTCACTGGTAGTGGTAATTAAAGGCCCTCTTCTTTAAAACGGCTCCCTAAATCATCTTTCCTCGCTTGTGATTGTGCTTGTGAATTTTGATTATTTTATAACTACGTCTTTTTGATAAATGCTTTCCTACAGTCTTTATTCAGTCTTTATTATTACTATATATATATATATATATATATATATATATATATATATATATATATATATATATGCAAATGACAAGGAATACAGGTAAACGAATCATATAATATAATATAAGAAAACAATATATCTGACTATAATAAAACCGTAAAAAGAGTGTAGTGCTTGAAAACTTCCATACCAGAGGTCACATTTATACGTTTCGGCAACATTGTTTTTCTACCCTTTACATCTTTTTACTGTCAATTTCAGGGTTGACTGACCTCATAAGTCACGGCGCTTGGCCTTTTAGCCAAAGTCCTATATTCCATAAAAGCTTTTGTGGACGAGGTAGAAATAATTTGTCCTTTTACTTTTCAAAATCTCAGCCAAATGTTGATTTTCTGAGATGACCTGAATAAGAATATATATATATATATATATATATATATATATATATATATATATATATATATGTGTGTGTGTGTGTGTGTGTGTGTGTGTGTGTGTGTGTGTGTGTGTGTGTGTGTGTGTATAAGGCCCAGTATTTGATAAGTCCCAAGTGATATTTCTCTTTTGATTTATGGGTCTATTACAAAAACGTCAAAAAAAAGAATGCAATTAACAGTTCTGTCTAATGATTGATCCCAGTTCACAAGAACTTATAATGTTTTAAAGCTTTTTGTTACCAAATGATGTTCGAAGTGGCAAGATCTCGCTTAACACTTTAGTCCATTAATGATATTAAATAAACTATAGTACAGCAATGATGTTAAGAACACAGTATAGTTCACTAATGGTATTAAGAATCCAATAGAGTACAGTAATACTATTAAGAACCCACTATTGTACAGTAATGGTATTAAGAACCCACTGTACTAAAGTAATGGTATTAAGAATCCTCTATAGCACAGTAATGGTATTAAGAACCCAATATAGCACAGTAATGGTATTAAGAACCCAATATAGCACAGTAATGGTATTAAGAACCCACTGTACTACAGTAATGGTATTAAGAATCCACTGTACTACAGTAATGATATTAAGAACCCTATATAGCACAGTAATGGTCATAAGAACCCACTGTAGTAGGTGATGGTATTAGAATCCATTATAGCACAATAATAGTATTAAGAACCCAATATAGTGCAGTAATGGTCTTAAGAACTCACTCTGCTACAGTAATGGTACTAACAACCCACTATAATACAGTAATGGTATTAAGAACCCACTACAGTTCATTAATGGTATTAAGAATCGACAATAATACAGCAGTGGTATCAAAAACCCAATATAGCAAAGTAATAGTATCAAGAACCACACTTTAGCGCAGTAGTGGTATTATTGAGAACC
This sequence comes from Macrobrachium nipponense, assembly GCF_015104395.2. Classification (NCBI taxonomy): domain Eukaryota; kingdom Metazoa; phylum Arthropoda; class Malacostraca; order Decapoda; family Palaemonidae; genus Macrobrachium; species Macrobrachium nipponense. Next base: position 22,255,173 of record NC_061106.1, read on the forward strand.
CAATACAGTACAGTGATGATACTAAGAAGTGTAATCAATTAAGCCCTTCTATATGCGTGGAGCCAGAAAAACCATTTGCACAGAATGCTGCCTTGTAGTAAAAAGTCGGGTGCGAATTCGATTTTTAGTACTGAGCAAATAGCATTCCTGGCTGTCTTTCCTTGTAATATAGTTTAGTAGGGAGGTTTTTTTTTTTTTTTTTTCATTTTAGCGTAACTTCTATATCCCACTACACTTCTTAAAGTCAGGAAGTCAGTATCTTGATTCACTCTGCCGTCAGTGCACCTCACGCGGCGCACTGTAAGCATTACTCATGGGTCTTTGCAGCGTCCCTTCGGCCCCTAGCTGCAAACCCCTTTCATTCATCTTACCGAACCTCCATTCATATAATCTTTCTTTCATCTTATATTTCACACTCTCCTAACAATTGTTTCATAGCATAACTACAAGAAGAGGAGTTGCAAAGGTTGCAACAGCCATATCAACTCGTTCAGTACACGATCTCGTTGGAAATATCTGCGTCAAGCTGCAAGCTGTTAGGTCACGTGACCCAAATGCAACTTTCGCGTGCGTTCTGTTGTTACTAATTAAAGTTATCGTTTTGATGATTGTTCAGCATTTCTGTTCGCGTTCTGTCCTTCATTCTACTCTTACAGCGCACCAACATAGAACGTGTATGTGAAGAGGATGGAGTATCACTCTCTCTCTTAAAATGAGACTAAGGAAGGAATGTGTTTCCTATGATTATTTTTCAGATGATATTTACGTTTACTAATTATGTACATTTTTTTTATTTTTCCTTTTTTTTTTGTTCTAACCTTTGGGAGTACTACCTATATGTGATTATATTGCATTCTGCTATACCCGTCTTGAACGTGAGGCGGGAGTTTGCAATACCGGAAGAGGAGTTACAGAAGTTGCAATCAAGCAAGGTCCTAGCTTGCAATGTTGCATGGTGTATAAGACACGTACTAGTCCCATGTATCTTGACGTGTATATTCCTATCAGCGTGTGACACACACACACACACACACACACACACACACACACACATATATATATATATATATATATATATATATTAATATATATATATATATATATATACACACACACATATATATATATATATATATATATATACATAAATATATATATATATATATATATATATATATATATACATATATATATTAATTTATTTTTGCCTACCGTATTCCTACATTAATGGGGTACGGCCTGACCCTTATGGCGCCTTCTCCACTGCCTTCTATCAAAGGCATCATCTTCCGCCAAACCTCTTCATCCATATCATGTTTCTTACAACATCAGGCATGGCTTATTGTTTGGTAAAGGGTTTTTTACGACCGCATACCCTTAGACTAAAAAGTCCTCTTCAAGGCAGCAGTTTCCACAGTTGCTGGGGTGGGCCTAGCCTTTTACTCAAAAGTAAGACTACAAGGCAGCAACTGTCATTTTAGTAGCCTTTTACGACAAGCAGGACCTACAGTGGCAGTATTCTTCCACCCCTACTACAGGGTCATGTGACATAAATAGGGTGTGTGTGTGAGTGGTGATACTGATTCACTCACCATCTGGCTGATAAAAATCCTTTGAAATCAGCGAGGCCAGCTCTCATGCATAAGTGACAGCAATCTCAGTTCTTTAACTTCTTCTTCTCATTTTTAACCTGACACGTAGTCTTATCTTCCATAATTGATCTTAGGAGTAAGTTTACTGCTTAGTGCGTAGCGTAATGTTTGTTTCGAATTTGATTTTAACTTATAAGATTTTATATATTTACAAAAAAAAAATGACAACGGGATATCAGTGAAATATGGGGCCTAACCGCTTTAAGGTCAGTTCCAGTTTCATTTTAATCACAGGTAATCTTTAGAGAGTATCTGGCAATCCAATCATCGTTAACAATGACATCATTAAAAGTATAATCTTTTCTTAACATAGATATAGGAGGCAACCTTACAAAAGCAGGCACATAATTAACTACTCAAAAAAGCTTAAGTAAACGATTGCGCGAACTAAAGAGTTAATGGAGGCAACATTACAGAACACGCTTGCATAGTTTTAAGAATGCTTAGTACAAATAACTTTTGTTTTCAGGTCAATACTATGAACCCTATTAGAACTATTTCCCGATCGGAGTTCTTTGGGTAGGCGCCGTCCCATTTGACTACAAGTGACAGGCACAAAGCGCACGGATGAGCTGAAGGCCTTGTGGTGGGGGGGATTGTGGCCCTGGCTAGAGGCTATGGGCCGAGTTGACACAGGTAGTACATGCATCGAGGTTCGTGGGAATGTGGCCTTACGAGTTTGTTTACTCCGCTAACCATGATATCTTTGATGATATAGAGAATGAAATGGATTCCCTCTGATAATACAGAAAACGGAATGGATTCCTTTTGATAATGTAGAAAATGAAATGAATGAAGCAGGTGTAGAGGCCAGAGGGTGTTCGTAGGATGCTTGTGTCTAAGAGGAAGTAGTATCTTGGATACGCAGTCTGATTTTGCATTTAATGTCTACAAACGAATGTTGTATTAATGTTCACTGAATGGTCTCTACGGGAAATAAATTAATGCATGACAGGTATAAGGATCTTAGTACAAGCAAGCGTGCGGTTAACTAAAGTCCTGAAACTGAGTGAAGAAAAAACTAATGGTACTAAGAATGCTAGTTAATTAACTTGTTTAAAAGGAGTAATATGAAGGAAAAAGTGGGACGTGTGAAATTGTCACAAATATATACAATCGCGCTTACGTCACGCACCTGCAATGTACCGTTGCTGTTTTTCTTTTGGCTTTGGCACATGATTTCACTAAGTCTAGTTTCTAAACATAAGTATTCTCATCTCTGGAAGCCTCTTCAGAGTGAATTTTGCATTTTTTTTTTCAATAACAGTATTTACATTCAGAATAGTTTTTATAACCAGCAAGGTCAATAAAGAATAATGTAATCCCGAACTTCAAAATGCCATAGTAAATGTTTCACGGGACATAAACTCAATAATAAATGAGACATATTCAAAAACTCAATCGCGACCGAAATGTGAAAAAATTACAATAAAACAACAGAATCCATGATTCAACATTGACGAGACATAACCCTGAACTCTAAATTGAATGCGTAACATGGCAAAAACCCAGTACTGGTTGGTGGAAACAATAATAGAAGGCTATCATGCGCATAGCATTATTATTATTATTATTATTATTATTATTATTATTATTATTATTATTATTATTATTATTATTATTAAAGTACACAGTCATACTATCAATGGAATGGCTAGTAGATCGATAATATGACTATGGCTTATAAATTTATTACGGTGGTTTTTCAGAAATCAGCCGAATAATTGTCACTCGTTATTTTAAGGTTCATATATTTATCATTCTTTTAATTATTTTGAAGTAGAACTTATGTATATATTAGTACCATAATTCAACCTCTGATCAGTATGTAATTCAGCTTAGTTCCAAGTTATCATAAATACTTAAAATCTATGTTTGTAACTTGAGGTCCTCATTTTGCTGCTTTCTTTGTCAAGAAATAAACGGTATTGCTAATGCTGGCGGCCATCTCTCTCTCTCTCTCTCTCTCCTATTTCCTTCCCCTTCGTAGTATCCCAAATTACATATAAATTCTGTACAGATGAAAATGTACTTAATACTTAGAAAAAGGGCATACAGAAATATCACAGTTCTTGATTAAATTTGTTCCAAATAACCCCGATTGTCGTTCAGACAAACGAACAGAAACACAGACAGACAGACAGACAGACAGACACTCCATTCAAATATGTCATTAGTCACAGTGTCACGTCATTGTGAGGGAGGGGAATTCAGGCTGAGGTTGTCCAACCACGATGTTTTGTTTATTTTTGTGTCATTATTTTTCCTTAAAAAATGGAGAGACATCCGTTACATAATGATTATGCCAGTTTTAAAGGAAGCTGCGATATTGCTCAGTGGCACGCACCACCGCCTTCCTTTTACTCGCTTTAATTTGCTGTTTATGCTTGTCGGTTATCTTCATCCCTTATTTATTCATTTTGTTTTCTATTATCTTATTTTGGGATACTAAGTTCTGTTCTAGTTGGCGATGTAAATTAACGGCAAATTAGTCTTTTTACTTATGTATGTTTGTATATATTTTCGTACGATCATAATGACAGCAATATTAGGAACTGGAAAGTTCGTCCATGGAAAGGACCTGGTCGATTCATGCGATAAGATCAGGACTGCCAGTCGCTGATCAATGCCGAGATTCGTGGAAGTGTAACTATCAGGTAATGAGCTAGTAAAGGGTGGAAAACAAAAAGAACATCGATAACAACACCAACGAATAAAATAGTAAAGTTGAAAAAAACAAGTGGAACGTAGAACGATCCATACTATGGGCTATATTCACATTGTAGCGAGTGGCAATGGTCTCACAATTATGATGTACGATCCGGAGAAAGTTTCCACGCTGCAGTCCAAGGTTACCTAACCCATTGGGGAAGGGGGGGGGGGGTCAAACCCATGGCCTAACCCTTTAATCAGCGAGCTATCATCACACAGGGAAAACCCTCACAACAGGGGGCCGCAGTTAGGGGAGAAGCAAAAATTGCTCGTTGTTAAGGGCAATTCGCGCATGTGCGAACGCTGCACTGCCTGCACAAATATATTTAGCGGAGAAGGTAATTTGCCTGCGGAGGCCATGACACTGGATTCGCAGCTGGCGAAAGCAGTTGGGGTTAAGCTCGTCGTCATGATAAGTAATGGGGTAAAGTATTCCCTTAATAACACGCGAAGTTTCCTGTGGCGTTTGCTTGTTTGTTTATATAGCGCTTCTTCGTTTGCCTCTTTTGGGAGAATATATGCCAAATAAGATAGGGAAAATGTTGAATTTTGGTCACTGTTATATACGTAGGCCTACTGTACCCACGGATAGTAGGTACTTAGTTCCGAAAAACTATATAGAGTGAAAACTAAATTAGAGAAATAGTGCAAGAATGGGGCAACAAAATTTCAATATTATCAATGCTGAACATGTTCGGAGCCATATCTCGCTAACCGCAGTTTGTTTATGCTGTCTCTCAGTTTCAATAATTTTTTTTCTATTGTATGTTGTTACCTATTTTGAAGGCATGAGAACATTAGTACACACAAGCCAACCGATTTTTAAAACATAAGTTATACTAGCGCGCGCGCACACACACACACACACACACACACACACGGCCCCCTGGCCAAAACGATCTTTCATAACTTTGGATGATCGGAATGCTGGGGGGAGAGTAAAATGGCCTTTGCTGATGTAGTCCTGTTCAAGTGCCGGATTGTCATCAGTTTACCATTTTCATTTCATTTCTCATTTTTCCATCTAGCCATACTTTCATTTGAGCGCTGAATGATCTTATAGGTCCCAGCGCTTGGCTATGCCCTAAATTCCATAATCCATCCATCCACCACACACACACACACACACACACACACACATATATATATATACACACACTACATTCATTAAATTTAAAATAACGGTCAGCAATCATCCACCTACTGCATCATTCATGTTATAAATTCGATGACTAATTATATAATGACTCAAGTCATTATATTTGCAGTCCTGTTAGCATAGCGAGAGAGAGAGAGAGCATCCTGTTGCAAAGATCTGCAGCGCAGGCAGGAGTGAACGTTATACATAAAGAAGGTTAACAAAAAACGACTTTGCCAAATAAGTTCAATTCCTGCTCATTTATCCCAATAGAGGTAGTTAGCGCTACAACGATGCCACCATAAACAGCCTGTTCTTGAACTAGCTCTGAGAAGCACATTTTGTTTCATAGAAATTCTTATCTATCTGTCTCCCTAATTTACCTATTCTATCTATCTATCCAATTGATCTATATATCTATCTGTCTAATTCTTTTATCTATCTATCTGTCCAATCGATCTATCTGTCGATCTATCTACCTATCTGTCTAATTGATCGATCTATCTGTCTGTCCAGTTGATCTATCTATCTATATATGTATGTATCTATCTATCTGTCTAATTGATCTATCTATATATCTATCTATCTGTCTAATTGATCTATCTACCTATCTATCATCTATTATTCTATCTATCGATCTATCTATTTAATTTATTCGTTTTTGCTTACTCAGGGAGTAAGCCCATAAACTACTTTGTTGTTGCTGTGGGGGGGGGGGAGTTTATGATTTATTTATGAGGATATTTATGATTTATTTATGAGAATGAAAATGTAAAAAAAAAAAAACTGCATTTTAAACAGTACAGAATATTTATTTCGTTTAAAATATATCGCATTTATTTTAATTTTCGTCCGTGGAACAACGCTCTATTTGATCATAGATTTTAGCAAGCACTCCAAGTAAGCTGGAGGTCGGATCACGCCTTATTTTTTAATTTGGTTTTTTGTATGAAAATTTAAAAATCTTTTTTGACAAATTCTTAAACTTCCGCCTCGCCTGTTTGTTTGTTTGTGGTCCACTGACATAGTGGTTAGTGTCGTGCCATACCCAGTGGCGGATCTAGAAATCTTTTAGTGGGCGCCACTTAGGATTATTGTAGATATATGTAACATGTATATACACACATACGATACACACATATATATATACCACTATATATATATCTACATATATATATATATATATATATATATATATATATATATATATATATATATATATATATATATATATATATCATATATATATATATATATATATCCCAATATAGAAATATAAATATATATAGATATATTCAATATATATATATATATATATATATATTATCTATAAATGTATACACATATAACATAGCAGTAGTAGTAGTTGATTTTTGTTGTTGTCGTACAGTAACAGTCTGTTGTTGTTGTTAAAATGATAATTAACTAAGCAAAATTTTGCTACTAATAATGATTTATTGAAAGAAAACGATGTTCTATGATTCATATCCATTAGGCTGACGGCCACGTGACCAGGTGCCCCTTCCCCCCCACCCCACCCCATTAAATCCGCCACTGGGAATGGCCTTCAGATCTCGCGGGTTCGCGCACGGTCACCTAGAGGTTCGCGTCTCACCCAGGGCGGTAACAAAAATCACACTGGTTCTCTAATATAACGGATAAGAGCAACTTCCCCAGTGCCTGTCCCGATTATTCCTGAGTATCGTACAACGGTTGCGTTTGTATCGTACTGCTTATTGTCTTCTAATCGGGAGAAGCACTTAGCCAGTGCGGTACTGCCCGATATAACCGTCTCGTTAAGGCGGCGTTTGTACCTGAATTATCATCTGAACTTCCTACGGTGAGTGCACATCAACATATACATGTGCATTATATATATATATATATATATATATATATATATATATATATATATATATATGATGTATGTATATACAATATTATATTACTAAGAAATCACATCAATAAGCACGGTTTTGTTCATTAGCTGATAATATTAAATATATATATATATATATATATATATATATATATATATATATATATATATATATATATATATATATATATATATATATATATATATCGTATATATATATATATATATATATATATATATATATATATATATATATATATATATATATTGCTTAGCACTAAATAGCGTGTGACAATATATTTAGCTAAGGCCACGGGAAAAATATGTATGTTTACAATAAGAAAGATACGTAGATAGATGTGTCTATATGTATTTATTCCGCGGAACCACCTCTTACTTTTTTCTCATATGCTATACGAGGTATATTGATGAAAGATGGAAAAACCATAAGTAAAAAATAAATATTGTAGCCAAACAAAAACAAAAAACTTAGAAAAACGTAGTTTAAAGGATATATATATATATATATATATATATATATATATATATATATATATATATATATATATATATATATATATATAAGTCCGTGTAAAGTGGTTTTTCGACGCTGAAATAAATTCCAAAATGTTTTATAATTCCTGACAAATACGAATTTATACACCAGCGGAACCCAGGCCATGGAAATGGCGGGAAGATTGTTCATCTTCTTCTTCACTGTGTCCTTCTTTTGGAGATGAGGGTAATGGCAAAGGGGCCGTACTGGGACAAAGCAGGGGCCGTAGCAAGTAAGGACAGCTGGATGACCTGGTTCAACCTCGAACAAGCCCCCTGGACGCCAGGTCACGCTCGTATCAACGACAGCTTGGTCTCTTTGGCTGTCAACAGGAGCTCCTGGTGTAAGCAACGGCTATAACTATCAGCCTAATTCTGATTTTAAACTGATAATTGAAAATACTTTGGATTATTGTGTAAAATCACTCTTGGATTTATTTAAAAATACGTTGGGTTGTTGTGTAAAATCACTCTTGCATGAAAGACGATGAATAATGTTTACATTAATGTATCCTTATCAACCCAAAACGAAATGGTAACATAATCTGGGAAAGGAAACTAGCGAAGCATATCTTAAGCATGCGTTTCCCAAACTTCTTTTTTTTTTCATTGCAGGTGAATGCCAGGTACTGTGCCAAGTGGAGCTGAACTGCTTCAGTATGGCGGCCAAAGCACTGAGCGATGGGCTTGTGACCTGCGTCTTGTCACACCGCCGAGGTCACCTCAAGAATCTCGTCTATCAACCTGGGTTCACCATCTATCAGAGGGCCAGTGTTGGTAAGTGCAACGTATCAAAAGAATTAAAGATATTCGCTGATGAAACGACGACCTCTCGAGAATGTCAGTATACGGGTATTATGTCGTATAGGTACAAGATACGTGTACAGTATATAATAATGATAATATTAAATAAACGAGCCCGGAGATTTGAGCGTACACGCTGAGACAACTTTGAGACATCACATTTCGTCGGTGTAAATAGTATTGTTGCTTTTAATGCCTTTAAACAAATAAAAACAAAGCAACGAACTCGGCTTTGTAACTAATCATGGTCTCACGAAAAGGTTTCATAAATCAGATTATTTTCCTCGATGCTGTTGCGTGAACTTTAGCTTCTATGTTTATTCTCAGGTAATTTTCATAACAGTAATTGTTCTGATTTTGACAACAGAATTTACTAACTTTAATATTAACACGTGTTAATGAGACACGCCCTTCAGTTTAAGTGGTTGTTAAAAAAAAACTCACGCACATGCATGCATAACAGTGTTCCATTTAATATTAGCTTGAGAGAGAGAGAGAGAGAGAGAGAGAGAGAGAGAGAGAGAGAGAGAGAGAGAGAGAGAGACTTTGGGATACCATTTAATTAAAGTATAAACTGTTGGAATACACAGATCAAATTCTGTTGTTCAACTATTTAGTTGAACAACAGAATTTGATCTGTGTATTCCAACATTTACGACGATATTTATTCTTCAAAATATATGAAAGACCATTCAAATTCATTACCTTACGAAGGTTTCACGCGAATTATAAATTAATCATTTTTCCATTTAGATAAACTAGAGGAATGGGAGAACTCATCCTGAATTTTGACGTAATATTTTCTCAGCTCGGGTGGGTGACGCCTGCAAAGACGACACCGAGTGCTATGCCAATGACATCTTTTCCAAATGCAATGGTGGAGAGTGTCAGTGTAAAGCTGGTACTTACTTGCGAGATGGCGTTTGCTCAGGTGTGTATTTATGTAGATCCTGCATGGTACTCGTTTCTATCCTTTATAGCATTCATTCCGTACAATATTTTGAGGTAAAGTTCAAACTGATACCCAGTTATTAAAACTGTTGACTGACCCAAGCAAGAGCTGCAGAAGCTCCAATACCGCATTCTATAGGACATATTTTGTGCGCAATCTTTACCAGTCGAATGGCTATTGTTACGCCCATCGCTGGTTATGGTTGGGTCGAGGCAATGCCTTTACAACGGCGCCTCTTGGTCGTTTGAGGTATTTTTTATTTGTTAAGCTAATTAATTCTTTTTTTTTCTGTGAAAATCACGAACATTGCCATCTCGTCTTCTGCTTCCTCTTACTATTAATATTAACATTATATTGTCACCTCGAAAACGCTTCAAGCTTCAGTGGGTTTATATTTGGTTTCTAGACAGAAAGGAATGATAGTATTGGCACCACTAGTACTACTATAAATAATTCTCTTGAACTGATTTCAGTCGACTGCCCGAAGGGATGGATAGCTGGAGAACTCTCCAACAGGACCGAATGCTATTACCTGAGTCGACAGAAAGCCAAACCGAAGGCGGCCTTCGAGAAGTGTGCGTCGATGGATCCGAAGAGCAAAATAGCAGAGATCACCGATATGGAGGAGCAGTTGGCCCTGGCAGGTTAGAGAGGTTAATGAGATGTAGTCCAGCAATTAGTTGTCACTGCTATGTCTATCTCTGATCTATTGGTGGTTAACTTATTGATTATTCAGTGGTCTGTGTGTTATATCTCTCTCTCTCTCTCTCTCTCTCTCTCTTCTCTCTCTCTCTCAAAACACTTAATATTCGGACATCCGAGGAAATGTTGCAATATCATTTTGTTCCAGAGTTTTTCTCTCTTACACAGCTGCCCATACCACATGTTCTCTAACCTTTGGATTAGATAAAGATAGTTGGTGAAAATTAAAGCTTTTTAGACGGGTTTTGCTACAAAACAAAATTCTCATAACAAAACATATCTACACAAACACGCCTTCCGCTGATATCTGTTTAAACACACACACACACACACACAAATTAGCTATACCAAGCAAACTGTATTTATCAATATAATTTTCAGTCTCTTCGCAAAAACTTCTTATCACCCCCGTAACAAACTACCACAGCACTTTTCATATCTCAGTTATTCTGTTAAGTTTCTTTTGTTTTTGTTTTTTTTCCCTGCCGCAAATTCCCGAGATGTCTAGTACTAGTATTAACACCAGCCCCGGTTTTTATGCCATGTCTCCAAAATAGGTTTTTGGGTGTGGGAAACATAATGAGATTATTTTCAAGAAGATTCTATTGTTAGTTTTTCAGATATGGCATACCATTTTTTTTAGGGAAGGTCCAGTACTCGGTTACAGTTTGTGAATATGCGTCTGTGCCCTAGTCACTAACTCGAGGAATAAGCCTACAAATTACTTTGTTGTTGTTGTTGTTGTTGTTCTTGGTTGGGGGTAGGAAAGGTCTATGGAAGAGCCTAAAAAGGTCAGAAAAGGGTGTTTCGTTGAAAATACAGGAATTTGAGGATAGAGTATTTATGATTTCTTTATTAGAATGAAAATTTAGAAAATAAATAATGTGCATGTTAGACAGTACAGAAAAAATATTTCTTAAAAAGTATAGTGTATTTACTTTAATATTCGTTGGTGAAACAAGGCTCTAGGTGACCGTAAATTTTAGCACATTTTAATTTATTTGATGTACAGAATTTAGACTATGCTTCTGTTTTAGGTAGGATCACAATTTGTATTTTCCTCGCTCCGCCTATTCTGTGACACCTGTTGCCTCAAATAAATTGCCAGTTGTATTTATTCCCAAATACCTATGCAAATCAATAGCTTCAGTTATTCTGCCATCCATATTAACTATTATAACTTCTCTCCCTTGTTTTCAGTTTCCCTCATAACCTCAATTCTTAAATATAAGTCTCTCCTCCAGCAAACATTTTCAGATTCTTTCAATAGTTTCTGTAGTTTTGCTTTACTACTCCCAATCAGCAATCTAATGTATGCAAACCTCAACCATTCCAAATTCCGTTCATGACTCATTTTCTTATCGTACTATTTTGTACTGATATCTATTGTCTTTTCTCTGGCGTCTCTCGGCTCCATCCACGGAGATATTTCGATCTCTCGTGCAGCGCGATAAAGACTGGGCACGTTCGAGAGAGGACGAGACGACGAAGAAGGGCCATAATTATTTGGCAATGTTTTGGTCTGTCGTGATTAAAAAATGAAATTATAACAAGGTTTAACTGAAAAGGCTGTCAGTGTGACCTTAGAGTGAGTCCCATAGCAACGAGGTGTAGTAGAAATAAACTATAAACAAAATAAACAACTAACAATCAACAAGGATCCTCTACCTTTCTATAAGGCTTCACTGATTTTCCGTTTATGCACAAATAACATGACCATGTGCCAATCTTTTCTAGATAAAGGATTCGATTGACTTAAATTTACTTTCAGTATGAAAACGCTTTTATTTCGCTTAATTGAAGGGTATTAACAGCTGCATAGTACTATATGTACCGTATACGTGCAAATCTATAGACTTAAGACAGATCTTAAGTCACACTATAAAAAAAAACCCTGTTTTTTCCATCTTCCATCCGCCTGTGGTGATTGCGCATGGTAACACTGCGTCCCGGGCTTGAAATAATATCATATTTCGAATATTAACGGTGTAATTCGCATACAGTAAAGTATTAAATCACTTCACAGTTGCAAATGTACACCCAGATATCCTTTTATTTACCTAAAACTTACACAAAGCGTAACTATTTAAAGCCCGGAACGGAGTGTTACCATGCGAAAACACCACAGCCGGATGGACAGATGGAAAAAAAAAAAACAGATTAAGTCATTGCTTTACACGATCTTTCCCAGCAATTATGAAACGACACCTGGCTTGGTCAGACCGTATATTATTTGGCTTGACTGCATACAGTGGCAAATACAAGTACGGAGGCCTACAGATCTTTGCCGAGGGAGCTGCGGGATCAGATGACCCGGTGGATCGCGATGACCATCTACCGGAAGCGACTTTCTTTGCCTGGGGAGGAAATGAGCCTAACAACCCCGTGGAACACTGCGTTGTGGTGAGTTGGGTCGGTCTATTTTGGTTGAATTAACTGGTTCCTCTCTCTCTCTCTCTCTCTCTCTCTCTCTCTCTCTCTCTCACACACACATAATTATGACTAATATCTTTTAAACAGGTTTAACGACGTTAAAAAGGAATGACTTTGAAAGAGTCGTGTGGTGTACAGCTGCATTATAAAAAAAATAAATTAAAAAACTGGAGAGTAGAAAAATAAAAAAATTGATCTTAATATTATAAAGTCTTTCTGTCGACGTGAAAAAAAAATCTTATACCGAACGACGCGATTACGAAGGAGACAAAGAGGAACGGGAACACGGACGAAACAAGAAACGGATAGACGCAAAAGGCCACCTGAAACTGAGAAATACTGTTTTGATAAAATAGAAGTTTAAGCACCGAAGTAAACAAGGAATTTCTTTTGTCTGGCCAATAATTCTAGTATACACAATCGATGTTGAAGCAGATTGATTATAATCGAAATATTATTACATCTATATATTAAATTTTTCCCTTGAAATCAGAGAAGGCAATTTTCGATTTCATACCAGTTTCTCCAGTCGGCCCAGTTGCGATACTGGTGGTAAATAGCAATATTCTCCTACCAATTCTTCCTTTACTATCCTTAGTAAATTTTCTGCGCCTACTGACCATTCTTCTTTTGTCACTTAATATGGTTAATGTATATTCTGTGTCTCTTATTCTTAATAAATGGAAGCAGAGCTCACTTCTTTCGGTTAATTATGTAGAGAGAGATTGTGTGTTCGATTGGTTTATTTTTTCGAGGGGTGCAGGGTAGTCCATATGGGTCTAATTAAGGCTACTCCCATCAACTCTCTCTCTCTCTCCACTTCGTTTAAGAAGCTGAAACCCCGTAACGTTCCTTTACTTCTCGGCTTTGCTTTATTATATTTAAAATCTGCAAAATACAAAAAGCCGAATTCCTAAGTTAACCGGGAATATATTAAAACTAAATGAACTGACGTCATCAATTTTTCTTGGAGTAACTTATTTAAATCAAATACATTTAATGCCCAGTTGAATGTCTGAGGATTTATAATCATTCTCGGGAATAATGTTGATAATTTCAAGATGATATTGAAACATTTATTTCCATACCTGCTGAGAATAGTAGGTTGTTAAGGTATAGGCAAGATTTCAGGATAATCAAGGCGATTATTAAATGGCATTAATTTTACTACTGAAGCAAGAAGGAAGATAATGAACTTTTATACCAAGGAATAGAATGCAAAACTGTAAAACGATCGTCTGTAATTTTAAGTTTTCTGTACAAGGAAACTTTTGTGCTGGCTTCGTCTGTCAGTCCCCACTTTTTCTGTCCATCCTCAGATCTTAAAAACTACTGAGGCCAGAAGGCTGCAAATTGGCATATTCACCATCCACCCTTAAATCATTAAACATACCAAATTTCAGCCCTCTAGCCCTACTAGTTTTTATGTAATTGAAGGTTAAGGTTGGCTATATCGTGCTTCTGGCAACGATACAGGATAGGCCACCACGGGTTGTGGTTACAGTTTCATGGGCTGCGGCTTCACCTTGAACTTCCACCAGTCACGATTAGTTTCAGTGATCTCAGCGGCGAAGCTTCGCCGTCATTTCTCTAAATGAATAAGAAGAGCATTCAAGAAAAAAAAGGACCTGACTGTGAAAACACACAGAAGGATTTTTACCTAAATATTTAAAAAATAAATCCAATAAATGTTTAAAAGTAAGAATAAGACTAGCAAAATGCTGCGGAATGTTTACTATATACCATTCAGACAAGACTACGGAAAGTCTTAGCGAGCTACTGCGTCTAGGGCATCTTCACAGTTTGAAAACATAGGTTGGCCTAGGTGGTTACCACCTAACATTAGCAATAAGATAACACGTTTTTAAATACTAAAAATAACTGTTCTTTAGTATATCAAAATTATTTATACTTAAGGATTTTCTTGATGAACCTAAAATTTAATATAGTTTATGGTATATTTAGAATGCTGTGTTTTGCCCCTCTTCAGCTCGGTATTTCAAAACTTGATTCCAGCCAAGTGAACTTATCCTAATTCCACGTTGAATGTAAAAGAACTGATGATGATATAAAATCAGCACATACCGATTCAGTGTTTTACTTTGGAAAGGCCGTCGATAACTTTTCGAATTTTATTTCAGATGTTCCTAGGATACAAGTGGCGATGGGCCGACGTCAACTGTAAGTTTGAGTACGTCTACCTGTGTGAGATAACAAGTAAGTTTTCGTGTGAAAGTACTGGAACGATACCCGATAATACTTGGATTTATTGGTTATGATTTTTGTTACAGTGAAACACCCAAGCCTTGAGAATAAAGAAAAAAATAGCAGAAACGTTGCTAAAGGTTGCGGTTGCAATTATATAACTTCTTTTCCTGTTTTCCAGTTGATGTATGAATCAACGGGACAGCGAAAGACAACCCATGGCATCAGATAACATTTCTTTGCTAATGTTCGTCAATAAACGGGCCTGATGCGTGTCGTCACATACTAATGCCAGTCAACTGTGCTATAATAAATTTCAGTGGGTGTATCTTTCAGTGGATCACTGGGTGTATCTCATCTAAAAGCAGTCAAATGAGCACGCATTCTTAGACCGAGGCTACAGAGGTAATGTAAGCTGATCAGATTTTATGAGAGAATAAATTAATCAATATGCGCTGCTCATTTTACTGATATTCACATTGACTATGAATTAATCGTTAAAGGGTAGCTACCATTAGCATACAAAAGAGATGAGCCTCCGTTCTCTTTGCTTAATGCTTAGCGCTATTATTTTCACCATCATTTTGAAGGAAAAGACCAGTTACGGTATACTGTATGACAAGAACTTCTAAATTGGATTTGCAGTCATTGACAATGTCCTTTATAAAAACAAGATGACAGGACACTCCTGCTGTACGTAATATATAATTCTATGAAGCAGGAATCATTAAACTATTTTATTTCTAGTCAGTAGCATGATTGAAGCTTGTCCACTACGATGCATCAAATGCCACTCACAAGGCGAACAAAGCAACAAGCATAATTCCTTTGGGAGATGAAGTGGGAATAAAGACCATGTTTTGAATTTAAGACGTACCAGGCTATGGAGAGGTACAACTCTGAAATGTGCCGCGTGATATATAATTAATAAAAGGAAGGAGACCAAAGAAAGCCATTTGTAATGAGGAAAAAAATAAAAACACACAAAGAGAATTGCCGAAAGACTGATGAATTAGCGTCACAGCATTTATGGCAGTCGAAGAAGGAAGTAAATGATTTAAGCAAAAAGAAAATAATTATAGTTAAATGAAATCTAACTTCTACTTCTTTAGTCCAAAACTTCCACACGAGAAATCCAAACCTTGAGGAACTCCCAAAAACTATGAATGGGACCAGATGACGAGCTGACAACAACATTTATAAATTAGCTTCATGTAAAGCTAGAAATGAGCTTGCTCTCACTGATGATTTGAAAAGGGAGGTTTGGAATGAAGGTTTCTGAAAAGTGAGAGCTGGATAAAGATCTGAATGACTGAGCAATAGAAGCGCGCGCAAAATGAGGACCAAGAATACTATTCATTGGTAGGTTTCACTAGACGGGCCTAGGTTCACTAAAAACACAATGAACAGCAACACTCTCCTGTTTCCGATCTTGAACTGTGAATGACATCAAGTTACAAAAGTTACGCATAAGTGCCTTGACCAAATCAAACGCAACACTAAAATATAAACAAGTTTAGACTTATCTGTTGCCTAGGTTGCTTGAGAGAGAGAGAGAGAGAGAGAGAGAGAGAGAGAGAGAGAGAGAGAGAGAGAGAGAGAGAGAGAGAGAGAGAGAGAGAGAGAGAGAGAGAGAGAAACTTCATTTGTGCCTATTTCATTTTTTTGTGTTGGCATGCTGGCGATCAGATTCAAGATACTTATTTAAAGGCTTGACGAACAGCTTATCAGCATGCCCAGACAACGCCAGAAAGATGCACA
>NC_061106.1:22276965-22289719 GCF_015104395.2 Macrobrachium nipponense
ATGTAACATTTATTGATCTTAATCAAGATTGCAGTTGTAATCAGCACAATAAAACAACATTTTGTTGCCTATATTAGTGAAAGTATGAAACTTTTTATTCCTTGGGTCATGGTTTGAACTGAATTCATTTTTACCTTGTAATCGGTGGTTTTATCCTTACTGCCATTACAACTGAAACTCCACAGTGCTTATTTGATTGTAATTATACACATTTTGGTCGTAATTCACTCCAAATTGCATTTGAACCACGTTGCTGTTCCTGGTTCCTAAGCACTCACTCCACAAACACAGTTATGAGCAGCAGACAACTACACTGTTTATGAGGTGCAATGCTTTATTCCCTTAATTGTTTACTTTACTCATTATTTAGTTTAACTTTACTTTGTTACTTCAAAATGTTTTTAATTCATGTCTATTATCCCTTTTTTGCAACTAAATTAACCCCCAAAAATTACAAATATTTCTGATGTACTTACGAGCAGACGACACGACGAAAAATGACTCATCGTTGCCAATCTAGTGGAGCTTCACACATACGCCGATGCATTTACAAGGCGTTTCCATGAATTCTAGTTGTCATAGTGATGCAGTAATGATGAAATTGCTGTAATATGTATATATACTACAAATTGATACGGTAATTTCACATATATTTCCCCGGTTTTGTTTAAGTCTTATACCCAGTTTGGAGGGTAAACACATACCAATTGACAACACTGATAAACAATTGAAGAGCGCAATACACCGCAAAGAATGCCTTAGTTCCCTTGGATAAGTAGTGGTTGGAAGTTGTGTTTACGATTGTTGTGATGAAAGTGCTCCAGTGTCTATGGGTACAAGTGGTGTGCAGATTTAGCACAGGGAATGGGAAGTTTGTTGACACAAGTGACTGCAAACATTGAGATGGCGTCAATCTTCTAAACATTTTTAATTGTAAGTAAAAATTTTGAAAGCGTTATGGGGGTAGCGTGCACTGTGTTGGCCACACTTTTCATTACCCTCTGTTCAATCTTAAAATATGGCCTTAATTTCTAACTTTGGAGAAAATATACTTACTTCGAAAGGTGAGTAGAGGTCTTGAGCTCCTGCTATCACCAACAACTCATGATTGATGACCATCTCCGGTGTCAGGACGTGTTAAAGTACTTTTTCGCAGGGTGGCCTAGCCGTGGTAGTTGGTGAATTGGCCAGTCCAGTCGGCTGTTTACCCTAATAACTGTTGGCTAATAGCACTAAACAGTATAAAAAATGGTGTTGCCTAGTACTTAATGCAGAACAGGTGAGATAGGGCCTAGGTAGCTACTAAATTAGGACATCTACTGAGATAATGAGAACTTTTTCAGTTGTTTGTTTTATATTTTTATGGTCATCCCCAAGGGACTGGTTTTAGTGCCAGCCCTTTGAGGATGATAATGAGAACTTTTTCAGTTGTTTGTTTTATATTTTTATGGTCATCCCCAAGGGACTGGTTTTAGTGCCAGCCCTTTGAGGATGAAAGTAATATCATAAAAGATAGTAAATTTCTCATTATCTTGGTAAATTTCTCAAATGATCATACCTGCACTGCATTATTTACACTTTTTCCTATATAGTACCTTAGTCATAAAATTATATTAAACAATATTTTCATGCTGCTGTCTGCTGTACAATTATATACCAGTTTCTGACCCAGTCAATCACATGTAACCTATGCAACCCAACCCAAGCAGATCCTTATTCAAGTACCTACATGATGTTAAGTTTGGAAACAGTCCTTGAACTTACCTTAATCTGAATGAGAACTATGAGTGGGATTAGGTAACCTTGTATTTTGCTAATTTTGTGTTTCCACAACCAAGAACCACATTCCCACTATGGCCCCTTGAATTGTAGGATATAGCCGAAGTGTAGGGTCATGGTCTCTCAAAGTACTTATTTATTTATGAGCACTTTCTGGTCCATAATGCAATAGTGGTTTTAAGTAACCTTATTTGGATATTGGCTTAATACCAGTTGTCAATACCAAAGGTTGTTGTATTATTCTTAAGTCGTGTCCATGTGCTTTACAAAGATCTAACTAAAATGTATCGCAGATTTACCATCCCTTAGAACATATTGTTGTTAGCCTGTGTTTCAAAATTCATACCTGTGGGGCTGGATTGAACACTGTTCATGCAAGTGGGCCTGGTAATGAATTAAGATTTACCATTATTCCAACTGTTTATCTTGTACTTTATGCATTTTAACCATTAGGCTATCATGAATACAAAACCACCTAGTTTTGTGTCTTCCCCTAGTCTTATATATTATATTTTGGGGGGAAACCAGTAGGAAACTAGGTTTTTTGAGTTGGGAAGAACAAGAAAAGGATGAAGTGCAGCATCAAGAAAAGAGGAGATGCATAAATCAAATCATAATTGATTTGGAAGTAAATGGTTTATGTGGATCCACAGTAAAAAATTCAGTGTATGTATAAAAATTTATGAAGCATGAAAGTTAACCTAATTTCACTGTGCTGGGTCCTTAAATGGTTGAGGGGCTTTGCCTTGTCTGGTATACCTTTCCACCTAACCTAACCTACAGTGTCCTGAAAGTTTCAGATTAAAACACTAAAGTTCATCCCCACCCTAGCCTAACATAGGTTGCTTGTCCATATCTGGCTGCTTAGAGGACCTTGAATGTTGAAAGTGAAATACGGAAATTTATCTCAGTCTGACCTTCCACACTACATCTTAACTGCAAAAGGGAGTGACCCTTGTAGGGCAAAAGCACAGACTTCTTGACCCATTGTGATTCCTGGCAAAGTTACTTTTTTAATTTATGTTCGTTTTGCAGAGGAGAGGCATTTAATCAGTGAAGGGATTAATAATCATGCTTGCAGGTGGATAAAGAGTAATTTTACACCTTCTGTAATATAAAAAATATATAGGTATCTTTTATGATCTCGTCAGCACTTCTTAACACAATGCCTTTATTTCCAGACTTGAGAAATTTTTTGAAAAATAGTTGAAGTCGGACAGCATCAGGTAACAGAAATAAATGAAGTTTTAAATTGGTTGAGAAATGTAGGCTACCTATTTATTAACCAACATAAAAACATAAGAGCTCCCATAAATGCTAATGAATAGTACGTGTTGTAACTACTTATCACCTCCCAATACTGAAGAACCTGTATTCGAACAACTTAAAAACAATAACAGTAGATTCGGAAATTTGATAGGATAGGACACAAACTCAATAGCCTGATGAATCTCAATCACATGAACTAGTTTGGAAGTTTTTCTTTATTAGCTTAGCTTATGGACTTTCAAGGAAACAAATATGAGTTTTTGGATTTTCTATAAATATAACATAAAGCTCTCATTTTGCAGTTCTTGGCTTGGCCTCATCCCAAGACATCCGTTTACTTTTAGAAACCATTGAAATACTGTAAGGCAAGGAGGCAAATTGAAGACTGTCAAGCTTTGCTATTTGTGCT
This sequence comes from Macrobrachium nipponense, assembly GCF_015104395.2. Taxonomy (NCBI): domain Eukaryota; kingdom Metazoa; phylum Arthropoda; class Malacostraca; order Decapoda; family Palaemonidae; genus Macrobrachium; species Macrobrachium nipponense. The sequence continues at coordinate 22,280,423 of NC_061106.1, forward strand.
TTTGTCAGAGCTGATCTGAAAGAAATGAGAAGATTAAGATTTTAAAGATAGTAATTAGTTATGCTTGTTTAAAACATTCTTTCGTAGCTTCTATAATTGTAATTCAGTCAGAGTCGTAATTTAATTTTTTATACTTAAGAGCTCTTATTTATAAAAATAAAAAAATCCAAGAGAACAGTATATATATTAAATAAAAAGTGTTTAGTGTGATTCATAATTGTGGCATGTTAAAAACAGATTTTGTGTACTGCCAAGTAAGACTGAGAAGCTAAATAAGTTGCAGCTCTACATATTCATTAAAACTGGATGGATATAGGAATTTGTGTACATTTCATAATAAAGAAGATAATAGATAATTGTAATGAAGCGTTATTTGTAGAAGCAATTATTTGTTGGGTGTTTGTGATTTGTTTCTTGCTCTGTATCCATAGGCAGCCTTTTAAAAGATACCAAATTGATATACAGAAGCAGAGATATATGCTGTAAGACTTTTTGTTTTATTTTGAGCATATTACATAAATATTGTTATGGTTATGAAATGTATACTAATGTAGCTCTTTCTGACTCTCACAGGTTTTTGGACTTCTCATAATTGCCATTGGTTTGTATGGAGTCGTCTTTACTGCACAAGATCTTTATGGTCTTAAGTCAGTAGAAATTGCTTACATTGTTATAACAGACCTCAGTGGCGTAATGGTTGCCTTAGGAAGTGTCATCTTCATAGTTTCATTTGCTGGATGTGTTGGTGCTTTAAGAGAAAATCTTTGTCTCTTAAAATTGGTAAGATATGCTTGTATATAGTACCTACTGTTTTTGAAGATTTTTCATTAGATTTTCATGGTCTTATAATCTTAATGCCTTTTGCTATTTTGAGAAAGGGTGATAAGCAATTCTAAATGTAGTAGATAGAGAGGTAGAATGATAAAGATTAGTAATAAAGGCTCAGAAAATCATGGAGGATTGGCCAAATTGAAGACCTAGACAAGTTGAGAATTAAGGCAAAAATTGCTCACTTAGTGAGTGGAAAATATAAAAGAATTGTTAATGATGGATGGGCAAGGATTGTAATACCCCTGCTTTTAATTGAGTGACATGGAATGTATGGATTAGGCTTTGTGAGACTGATTCTTACTTTGTGCATTCCAGATGTACATTACATATTTCCTGTTACGTATATAATCTGAGTTACATTGCCTGCCTGATATTTGTGCTCATTTAAGACAAAGCATAGATTCCCTTAATTATGTCATGTGTCAGTATAACCTTTTCAAAATGAAATTATAGCAGAAAATTAAGTTTTGTTTTCTTTTCCAGTACTTTTGGTGTCTTACAATCTTCCTTATTGCTGAATTGATGTTTGCCATTGCTTGCATTATTTTCCCGTGGAAGTCACGTGAAATCCTTGAGTCTGTCCTGTCAAAGAGACTAATTGAAGAATATAGGGAAAGCCAAAACACTCAGAACTTTGTAGATTTCCTTCAGAGTGAGGTAAGGTTTCATGTACTGTATGTATTTTGAGACACATTTACTTGTGTATTGTACGTTTGATTCTTGTTTTTTACCAATTTCATTTGTATATTTGCAAATTTCTTGACTGGTGATTTTTAAGATAAAAATGGGAGCAATCCTGAATTGCTTTTCAGGAGTTTTATTTTAGTATTCATTACTAATGCGAACAATGTGTAGTAATTTGTGGTTGTAAGAACAATCGATTATAATAAAAAAGCTTTATACTCTTTATGAATGGACTGATATTTGATAGTATTGTTGAAGTCTCATCAAATTTAGTTGAGTTTCTCTCTTTTATACTTTCTTTTTTTTTCTTCCTTACAAGGACTTACACATATCAACTCTGGAATAAAATGTCGCTATAGGTTCCAGCTGTAGGAAGGTAAACATTCACAACTGATATATTCCTCCTTGAAACCCAGATCACGATTTCCTCCAGCTTATGTTACCTGCCTGAACTAGCTTATTCCCAGTCTTTACCTTTTCATAATGAATTCATTTTCCTGCAAATAACATTTAAGACCAGTTCTAGCTTGATCCTATTTGGAGAATGGATGAAAGGAAAGTAATATGGCTCTTACTACTGTAGGTTTATGGAATATGGCAGATGCTTGATCTTTTTTTGACTCACTATATGGAGGTATGTGAACTCTCCTTGATGGAGCTGAAGCAAGAACTAAGTCTTGTACATTGTAATATGTACAGAATAGTTAAAATGCAAATGTTACGAAAGCAAATACGAAGAATTTTTTGGCTCTACATACGAAAATAGTTCAGGTTACGAAAGGTTGTTGCTGTAAAGTCCCGAGATTCGCCCAGACCACCGAGACACTTTTAAAACTTGCGCGCCGCCAACTGAGTAGACTCGCCACCGTCCTCCCACTCTCCCATTGGTTCCTGATGCTAGTCACTGCCGTAAGATCCTGCTCTCCTATTGGTCAGCATCTACCCCATGTGCTCTATGTATTGTATTGGTAAAAGGATGCTGTAAATTGAAAAACTTATTCATGCAATACATTTAATAAAAAAAAAACATCAGGTAAAGATAGAATAAAGAATAGAAATGAACAGTTATTATACTGTTTGGTAGTTTCAGTAGTTGAAGAGAGATAATGAAATTTGATTACTGTACTGTGTGCTAGGTAAAAGTGGTTGCTTGGCGATCGTTCGGTACTCGTATATGCTGAACGTAAACAAAAGGTTGGATGCTTTTATTTTTGTTTGTTTATTAAAGTTAATGGTTACTTAATAATTATTTGAAATGAGTAGATGCAATACATTTACTAAAAAAATTGTGAATTAGATATCATAAAATATAAAATAAATCAGACTGCTATCATCGAAGCCAACAAATATTTTCTAGAATTCTTCTTCTGTTTTAGTATTATGTGTTTCATTATAGCTGTCAGTAACTTGGTATCTCCATTACGTAAAAATACTGTTTGGTAATTTGGTAATAGTTGAAGAGAGATAATGAAAATTTATGATTACTGTACTGTGTGCTAGGTAAAAGTGGTTGCTTGGCGATCGTTCGGTACTCGTAAGTGCTGAACGTAAACAAAAGGTTGGAACTTTTTGTTTGTTAGTTTGTTTGTTTATTATACTTATTGATTAATTAATAATTATTTGAAATGAGTACATATTGATTATTTATACATTTTATTGGCATATTCTAAACTTTTAGCTAATTGGGTTTAGATGTCAGAATCATAGACTAGGCTACAGTAGCAACTGCTAACATAGGTTAGGCTTATTGCTAAGGGACATATGCTAAAGTCGTAATATATGCAGTAAAAATGGGGTTGAACATTACATGCAGTTGAATATTACTCAAGTATGTACAGTATTTTGCCTTTTTGAAGTCATATTTCTTCCGTCGGATCGGCGTCGTAACCCTAGAACATGTGTTGTAAGCCTGGAAATATAATTTACTGGGGTGTTTTTTTAGGGCTTGGAACGAATTAGGCAATTTACATGTAAAATGCGGTTCAAGATATGAAAAGCTCAGGTTATGAAGGCCGCCTCGGAATGGATTAATTTCGTATGTCGAGGTACCACTGTATTACATACCCTAATTTGCCATTCGGTGATAAGCTCCTATGATGTATACAGTCTTTCATCTTTACATAATAGTACCTTTTGGCAGAGTATTTTCATGTGAAAGGTGGTTCAGTCCTTGCAGCTTTGTAATGACCAATTAAGGTGTGTACGATGAGTGACAGGGTGAGTCTGCCCACTTATGTGGCTGAAGCTGTTGAACCCTCACTTGTTTCTTGGTCTGTCCACAACAGATCATGTGTGCCCTGCAATTGTTTCAACTTGACTCTGGTTGTTGAAGACTTCACTTCTATGATATTTTTTCTTTGCTTTGTGTGGTCAGTTGCTTAGTATGTATGTATGTAGTTCTGCTATGGCTAAGAGAGCTGACTTTATGAGAAGGTGGCCATTGCTGGGTCATGTGTATGCATATTTGTCTTGGCATCAGTGAAGAGAGTGGGAGAATTACATGTTGTTTCTTACACAGTGTGAAGTTCAGAGGACTCAGACTCTACTCCTGTTTCCTTCTGTATCAAAGTTTGTGGTGAAATCGCAGAACGTGACAGTTCGTGACAGAAGATACAAGTGGTCTCAGTTTCCTCCCTTTGATACTTTGTGGGTAATGATGAAGAAGAGATGCTTTTCTGTATTTTTAAGGCTACATGTCACTGCTTACGGAGGACATGTCAAATCAGACCAGATTGCTGTACCTATTTCTCGAGTACTGGTAGACATAAGATGTAAAAAAGAATATTATTTGTTCTCGCTTCGTTATGTGGTCAAATGGATATGTGTTAGAGGGGATAAGTGTAAAACACCTTGAATGAGAGCTCATGAGGTTTCCATGGTGTTCAGGAGGAGTCCTTTGGTACTGCAGGTACTGAGCCCAGATGTGTGGTGCTGCCACACTATCTTTACCTATTACTCCTTACAGGAAGTTACTTATAAGTCTGTGGAAAATTTTTCTGTGGGTCCTGTGGTGGCAGATCAACAAGTTGTATATTTCATAAGCTCCTGTTGGACAGAATAGAATCTTGCCTAAGTTTTATGTTGAAAATGGTTGGATGTATGGTGCATGAATGATCACTTCCCTTCCTTCTGTATACTATCTAACCTCAGAAGAGTAGTAGTAGTACAGGCAGTCCGCAGTTATTGGTGGGGGTTGTGTTCCCGACAACGTGATGATAACTGAATTTGGCGATAACAGCACTTATTGCTGGCACTGTTAAGTGGGGATCGGTGCCAATAACTGAAAATTGGTGATAACAGCACTTATCGCTGCTGCTGTTAAGTGGGGGATTGGTGTTGATAATTGGAGATTGGCGCATATTGGCGCTGAAAATCCAGTTATCATCATTGCTAAACAAAGCGCCGTAAAAGCGGATCCCCAATAACCAAGGCCACCGATAACCCGGATTGCCGGTATTCAAGCTGAATAGGTCAGTTACTGGGAAGTTACTCAACAGAGGACAGAGTCTCCCATCTAGTCATGAGTACTAGTCAGTAGCTGTGATTTCCTCCACTTCTTGTAGACAATGGGATTACACAAGTAGAACATTCTATCTTATTGAAAGTGATCTTGTTTTAGCTTCAGATTGGTCTTCCACATGGGGACTTGAGTCCTTCTGATGGTTTTCCAAGTGTTGCTTTGGCATGGGAACCCTTTGTCCAATTTCTCAATGTTGGGTAAGATGTGAGTATATGAGATCCAGGTTCACCCAGCTCACCACATGACTGAGATTGGTGCTGAAGGTGGCACATATACATACATAAATGCAAGGCAGTTCCTTCTCCCAAAGAAAAGTCTCCTGGTAAAGATGATGGTTTGTACCCTTGTAGGAACCAGTGGCAAATTTCAATGAATGTTGCCTACTGTTAAAGATAGCTATATCTTCGTGCTAGTGGGCGAGTCATTATTTTAAAAATAAAGAAGTCAACTGGGCTGACTGGATGACTGTTTAGTTCACCTGTTCTCCACCAGGGGTGTTTTGAATGTATTAGCCCTTGTCATAATTCAGCCTGTTTCAGAGAATGATTGTTAGTGCTTCACTTGGTGTTTGTTCTGTTGGATGTCTTCCATGGGAAGTAAACCGAAGATCATCTGGTTTTGTAGAAATGGTTACTGTGTAAGCAGTCTGTTTTCTTTTGAGCATAAAGGTACACTGTTTGTGCCAGCTTTAGGAGTCAAGAGTGTGATTTCGAACATAGGTGTGCAGAGTGTAGGAACTGATTGAAGGACTTTATGCTTAAATTCCCTAGATATAAAAATAAGAAGGGAATTAGTCAGATTGAGGAAGCAATTAGTTCAGGACCTAGGTCTGTCATCCTCCTCAAGTGCCTTGGACGTTGAATGTCACTCCTCCATCTCCGCCTCTCCAGTCAGCACCTTCTTTATCTTGAGCTCAGCCCTCATAGCTCCACCTTTTGCCCCCTCCCCATTTGGTTCAGGAAAAGCATATAGAGAAGTTAGAGCATGTTATGAATTATATTTATTGTTGGGAAACAGTCATTTTTGCAGTCCCCCTTGAGATGTAAGGTATTGGTACCCTAGCTTAGGACTACCATGTAACAGTTAGAAGTGTATGCTGCCAGGGAAAAGGGTTAGTTCTTGGGGCATCGTCTTTCTCTTGTTTATTATGCTCTGTTAAATGTTTTGTTCATTTGCCAAAGGATCCTTTTGGTACATGCAATTCCTTGCACAAGATATCTGGCATAGCTGCCAGTATAGGATTAGAGTGTATTGTTAAAGGTAATATCTCTGCAGTAAGTTACTCTAAATTCTAAGGTTAATACAACTCAAACAGTCATTGGACCTACATCTGTTTCTCTATCATATTTTGATACTTTGTCTTTCATTCTCCTATCTCCTGAAAAAATGACAAATTTGTAACTAATTTGTATTTTTCATAACTCACAAACCTGAGGTCTTAACATTAGGATTTACTAGCGCCAAACTGGAAACCGGTAGAATTAAAATTAAAGTTGTGCGATCCAGGGACTATTGGCATCTATACCAGGTCACGGGGCATGCATACCCAGAATGCCCTCGGCGTCGTGTGACCAGTAATCTTTCTAACGCCTTTAAGATAGGATGTGTTCTCTATCTTCTGTTTGACTGTTGGTGGCTCTTTTCTCCATTTCTCTGTATTTGTTTTCTTTTTTATTTCAGTCTTTTTTTTCAGGAGCTTCAGTGAAATCTAAGCTAGCTCCCACTCTAGCAGTATTATTTTCTAGGAATTTTCTAGGAATTTTCCTGCAAGTAGTGGTATTCTTTCTTGATGTCAGGTATTGCTGGCCATGCCTTCCCTCCTCCTCCCAAGTTTCTTCCCCATTTTCTATTGTGTCTGATGGCATTATGTCATATCTTTCTCAGATGTCTCTTGCTTACTGCAGGAGGGTACGCTCCATGTCGTCTCCCATCCCATGGTGCCAGATGCTTTATTTGAGGATTCGGTTGCTGCTGCCCCGACTCCGGCCCTGGTGGATAAGGAGATAAGAAAAGCAGTCTTTAGACTTTTAATGACTGACATCCCAGATTTTAGTATGTTGGGAGCATGTATGTACTTGTTTGTGTAGGAGTGTATCTGTCTATCATTATGTACGTATTTGTTTTAGTTGGACCTGCTGTGTATTTGGCTTTTGGATCCAGGCACAGGGGTCTCTTCAAATCGTTTCTGCTGAGATGATTGTCTCTGCAAGGCTGCTCTTTCTGCTCTTGCATGACCCTTGCTTCTTGAATGGATTCCATCTTCTAGTGGCAGTACTATCTAGGAAGGATCTGAAATCAGGTGGAAGTATTTTGGGTCTAAAGTAAGACACTCATAGCTTGCTGGACTGAGGATTTATGTCTGTCTGCACTAACCCACCATCCACCTTTTTTATGTGGGAATCACCTATCTTGTACTGTGTGTAAAATTCATCAAGAATAAGATATATTTTCTTAATAAAATGAATTATTTGGATACTTACTGTTAAGTATAAGTGGCGTACCCTCCTACAACTTAATAGGCAGTCAAGAAGAATTTTGACAAAGGCTAAAAGATTCTAGACACATCTGGTAGAGAACAGGTGAACTGGACAGTCATCCAGGTCAGCCAAGCGATATTTGTTATTTTGAAATGCTGACTTGTCTGTCAACTTGAAGATATAGCTATCTTTAACAATAGGTAAGTATCCAAATAATAAATTTTATTATGAAGATTTACATTTTTCCGAGATATACAAACCTGAGTCTTTATGGGGTATTTCCACCTTTACTTTACTAAATTGCTCTACTACAAAGGTGAAAGTGATGCTGTGACTACTTTGTGCACAGGCTGTTAGCCACACAAGGGAGACTACTAATTTTGAGATTTTGTTTCCAAGCTTCATCTATCCCCAGCTACTCCAGATGTATATATATTCTTATAAAGCTGAGGTTTATTATATCTGTAAAAAATACAAATGTGCCATTTTTATGATCAAGTGCCATAAATGTGATGAAATAGAATTAATGATAAGACCCAAAGTAGGCTAATGATGTCTGGCTTGCAGCCACATGTATTTTGCTGCAAAAATGGTTCTTATTCCCTTTATTTCTTGTAGTGTTTATTGTCAGTGAAGTATGCATTCTGTATTTCATAGTGTTTTTGTTTTATTTAAGAACATCTAATTACATGATAAAAATTATAGTTTATAGTGGTCTTTCAATGGAATTTTAAAAAGATAGCATGTACGCTGTGAGATATTGAGCTGTAGAAATATTTAACATTTACCCAAATCGCATTAATGAAAAGTCAGCAGACAGTGAATGCCTATTGTTAAGTGAATACAATATAATTCATGCATTTTAGGTTTAAAAATTTTCCAAAATATGTGTGACTCCTTATAGCTTTTGATGTTATGCATGACTAGCTTAGATGACAAGAGTTTCAACCTACCGAGTGCATTTTGATGTAAATTTGGTGGAAAGCAGAAATATTAGTGGACAAGTGGAAACATTCGCGAATTTTCAATTTGGTATGAATATATATATTCTATTGTTTACTGAAGTGTTGTTTTCTCTCCCAGTTCCATTGCTGTGGTATAACATCTGAGGGATATCATGACTGGAATTCAAATGAGTATTTTGAATGTTCAGAATTGAACCCAAGTGCAGAGGAATGTGGCGTACCTCCATCATGTTGCATCACTTACAAGAAAGAGGTGGGTAGAATTATGAAAACTCCAATACAAGTTTATGTTCATACAAACTGGTTAACTTTATTTTGCTTGTCTACATATCTTGTTAATATAGGCAAGCCCACTGGAAGAAATCATGGTGAATTTCCGTGGTGTACAAAAGAAAAATGTTGAAGTTCTTTGGGAATTTTCAATTTTCAGGTAACAAAAAAAAAAATTTGCTATCCTTCAGGCATAGTGTGTGTGAGATGTTAATGAAATTGGATGAAAAATTTGTAGCTACTGCATTTCAGTGTTATTACTGAAACCAAGGATTTACAGTGATGACCAGGCTTCCGTATTATGTCTACTATTTGCAAAACAAAATTAGTTTTGAAGAAGAAATTATATCATGATGTTGGTCAGAAAAATTAGTTTTTACCAATTTCCATTTATTACAGTTATTGACAGTTATTGATATTAAAATCAAAATACTTTTAATGTTGGAAACGATGTTTTAACCATTTTTATTTCCAGTATACTTTTCATATCCTAAATATCTATTTTTAAACATTTATTCTTTTTGTAATCAGCATTTCAGTGAAAGTAGTA
>NC_061106.1:22290219-22346611 GCF_015104395.2 Macrobrachium nipponense
GTGAAAGTAGTATACTGCTTACAATATAGTACTGTATACTATTCAAGTGAGTTTAAGAATTTTGAATGATTCTTATTTCTTAAACATTTAACTGTACTGTACAGTAACCAAATACTACCATCTGTGTGAGATTTTGATAGATGATAATTTTAGTGTGAAGTCAGTATTTGAATGTAAACTTTTGTATTTTTATTTTACAGTTGACTTTTTCAGATAATAGAGTTTAATTTATGATTTTCAGATGAATTATGACATCATGTGTGGATATGGAATAAGGAATGAAACAAAGGTATGTAATTATAAGAATTATTCTTAATATGTATATGTATTTGATTTTTGATATAATATTCATGTTCATTCTTTATACTATAGATTGTTATACAAAGCCTATTTGTCATAATTGACCTTATTCCTTTTTGACAAAAACTAGTTTCAATGACTTGCAAAAGTGAAAAGAACCACCACACTTTTGCAGCCTGCATTCCTCTCTTGAACTACACTGGGTTCTAGCTTTTGTGCTTTTCATCCTTTTCATTTTGTATTCTGTATAGTATTTTCTCCTTTTTTAAGTGGTTCTCATGAGTATTGTCTCCTTTTTTTAGTAGTTCTCTTTTGTTTTCCTTTTCCTTCCTTTAGTGTAATTAAGTTTTGCTGAGTTTTCATTATGGAGCCCAATGATATTTAGAGTTACAGTTCACGCATCAAGATTGGTAACTTCCTGCAATTGATGGTCCTAATGTGCACCTCTGCTTGGGTTTTTCTAGGGATATTGGTGAACAATTCACTCACTGGCTAGGTGGCCTCTTGTGACCTGAAAAAGCTAAGATACCAAAATACCAGCATAGTAGTATATGGGTTGTCAACCAAATTTTATTATTTGTTACTGGTAATAATAAATGAGTTATTTGTGCCAGTCAGAAATTAAAATGAATGAAGTTTTTCAGTATTTTACCATAGCCATCCACTGAACAGGAAATGTTCACTTAAGAGAAGTGTTGTTAAGGTGAGGCAATAAGGACCAAAAAATTTTTTGCTTCCCAACCTAGCATGGAAAATCATCTCCCCCTTGATGAGCAAAATGCCTCATCATACAGAATGTTTGCAGAATAGATGAGAAGTACTTATAATATACTTATTAACAAGCAGCTTGAAAGGCCATGTTTTAAGCAAAGGTTAACTGCCTGTCAGTGTTATATCTTGAATTTTCTTGTTACTTCGAAAATTAAATAATAAGAGCAATAAGTCAAAAATGGGAAAATAATACTTTGAAATGAAATTATGTAAATTCTTAAAAGCAAATAATGATTATAAAGCATGAGCAAAATTAGGCAAGCAATGGCCATATTATGCATCCTCAAAGTGATAATTTTATTATAAATATATGTGCATCAAGTATCACCCCAAACTCCCTCTGTAATTAACACTATAAATATATTTTTTTAAGAAATGATATATGTACAGTTAAATAAAAGTGCAAAACTACTTATCCTTGTTATTTTATTAATGAGATGGTTGTATTTTAATATTCTTCACCAGATTGTTAATTCTAGAAGAAATACGGGATGTTATTTTGCAGATATTCGTCAGTCAGTCTTCACTTAGTTTTAGATTTATTATGCTGCACTTTCTAACGAGCTACGACTATTTATTTGTTTAAAAGACAGGAGCATGAATGACCTTGCTTATTAGCACAAAAACTTAATTTAATTGTCAATAGTGATTTCGGTATGTTGAAAAACCCCCTGAGGGAAACCAAAAAACAACCCCAAACACACACACACACACACCACACACACACACACACACACACACACACACACACACACACACACACACACACACACACACACACACACACACGTACGTATGTTATAGAGGCAGTTGAGTGCTGTGGTACCTTCAGTCCTCACAATGGGATATGAAATTAATGACTTTTTGGTGTAAAAAATATCAAAAGCAATTACAGTATTGTAACTGCCTATACGTATACTCATTGTGAAAATTGGCCAGTACAATGATGAAATTTGTAAACTTTTTAGTATAATTGAATTAGGCACATCACATTATCATCAGTATCCAAGAACCACTGTATTAGAAGTTGAACCACGTTTATGATTCTAGAGTATAAGTTTTAGTGAGAAATATAGAAATATTGCAGTTGATTGTAAGGAATTGTAAAGGAATATGAATGCCATTTCTGATGCTGAACTTTTGAAATACTCTAGTTTTTATGTCCACTAATTTGCAAGAACCTAGATTACAGTAAGATTGTTAAGGAATAAAATTTACATATTTCTTAATAGGCTCAAGCAAGACCAGAGGAAAATAGGCATTTCGTATATCTGACGGAAGATTTTCAAGCTGGATATTAGACGGCATTGGATCTTTGGCAGTCAGGGATACCTTAGCTAATGAGTAATGTGCCAGTAGGACAACCAAAGAATTCCTTATCTTAACAATTCTTGTATTGTCAAAGAATCGTTTTTATTTATGATATAGACGTTCTTTCCTTCTTGGAATTCATATGTGTAAGGGCCAAAATATCAGTAAAAGATCTTTATTTTTGTAAGAGATGGATACGAAAAACAAGTTGTAGACCTCTCTATGTGTTGGTAGAATCTTGAGTGAGGCTCATGAAGATGGCAGTAGAAGTTACAGGACTTATGCATAAGCCCTTTGTTTAGTATGGTATTTCAGTGCTATATTTTTCTTGTTTAGTTTGTATTTTTTTCTTTTCAGAAACATCAAATTGGTAACGTAATATACACAACAGGGTGTGTTACAGCGGTCATAAATAGTCTGGAGTCCAATCTTTACTGGGCAGCAGGAATAATTTTCGGAATAACCTTGTTTCAGGTAGTTTTTTTTTAATTTTAATTGCTTATGCATAAATACTCATATATTATTTTGAAAATATTGGTTATATATGGTTCTCAAGCTGTTTATAAAACTGTACATTATACAGTATAGTACCATTTTAATTGTAGTAGTATTTGAAAATACCCATTCTATTTCCCTGATTAAACTACTACTTGAATTAAGAAAAAATTGGAACTTTATGTAAGTGTTTTGAGGATTTATTTTTTCCATGTTATTTTCAGATGTACGTAACCCATCAAGCTCGATCTCTCATGGACCAGATAGCACTACAGAGAGCTCGATGGTATTAAACATAGAAGTTTTTGCTTGAAGCTTTATGTAGAGGGGAAAAAGCTTCTGTCCTTGTTGGTTGTTTTGTCATTATTGAAATTAATGAAAACAGTTTTATTTTTGTGTAATGCACAAGTTTTAGGAAAAATTAGCAGTTGTTAGCCTTTCACACCTGAGGTCTTTATTTTACTTTTCAAAGCTGAGTACGTAGGTGAGTTTGATGGTTAGGAATCTAAGTAAGTGTTTTATATAAGAAATACTTTTCAGGTATGTACTTGAAGTCCTTTACAAATATTTAAGGCCTTTTGTAAGTGGAGTCAGGTACTTGGAATCAGTACAGCTTATATAGAATAACACATAATCAGGAGAGAGTATACAGTGTTCCCCCCGTATTCGCGTTCTCCAGATTTGCGGACTCACACATTCGCGGATTTTTCTTTGGAACCTATTTAGAAATTGCGGATGGACTCGCCCATTTGCGGAATTTTCCGATGAAAATAATCACTAATTAGTGTATTTTGATGTTTATTTTCATGACTAAATACATTTTTATGATACAAAAATGATTTACTAATTTTCAAATATTAATTTTGATTAATACTGTATTAGTAAGTTTAATAAGTTTAAATGATATCCCATAATAAAAATAATAATTCTCTCTCTCATCTCTCTCTCTCTCTCTCTCTCTCTCGCTCTCTCTCTCTCTCTCTCTCTCTCTCTCTCTCTCTCTCTCTCTCTCTACTACAAAGATGTATGTTTTTTTGTATGATAAATAAATGATTTACTATTTTCAAATATTAATATTAATTTATACAGCAATAATATCAATTCATTAAAGAAAATACCATAGTGAATTAGTAAGATTTTAGCTTATAAATTTAAAAAATTATGGAAGAATGAAGGAAATCCCAGTCAGATTCTTTCTCTAACTCCAGGTACTAAAACTCAGATATACGTATCAAGTTAAGTGACCGGAGGGGAAGGAGCTGATTTGTTGCTGCCATCATATGCTCATGAAATTTCCACCCCCCCTCTCTCTCTCTCTCTCTCCTCTCTCTCTCTCTCTCTCTCTCTCGTCTCTCTCTCCTCTCTCTCTCTCTCTCTCTCTCTCTCTTTTACTGAGATGAGAGATTTTTATGGTACATATATGCGTAATATGTTTATTAATATTTTCAAATAATAATAATAATAATAATAATAATAACTGTAATTACAAAAATCATATGTGAAAGTATTTTACAAATACTACGATAATCTCTCTCTCTCTCTCTCTCTCTCAAAGCGATGTATGTTTTTTGGATGATGATTTACTAATTTTCAAATATCAATATTAATGTAAACAGCAATAATATAAATTCATTACAGAAAATACTAAAGTGATTTAGCAAGATTTTAGTTTATAAATAAAAAGAATTATGTAAGAATAAAAAAAAAATGCATTTAACCCCGTGTCTTGTTACGTAGCCAGCTTGGTTGGCTGGGTTCCAACTGTCAAATCCAGTGTTGCCATCTACGGATCGTTGAAATTCTCTCTCTCTTTCTCTTTTGCTGATATGAGATAATTTCTATGGTACATGTGTATGTTTATTAATATTTTTGCATAATAATAATAATAATAATATAACTAATCTCAAAATTCACGTGATAGTATTTTAAAGAAGTACAATAATCTATCTATTTCACTTTTAAATAAGGACAACCCTCTCTCTCTCTCTCTCTCTCTCTCTCTCTCGCTCTCTCGCTCTCTCCTCTCTCTCTCTCTCTCCTCTCTCTCTCTCTCTCTCTCTCTCTCTCTCTCCACACGAGATACTAGCATGCGCTAGTGGTAACTCTCGCCCTCTGTTTGGGCTGGAAGTGTATGTATAAGTATATCTTTAAGGACATTACTACATTTTATGGTAAAATAATAATATACAGTACTAGTTTACAAATAATATTACGTTTAATGAGATTAAACAGTAACAATAACATTCTCTCTCTCTCTCTCTCTCTCTCTCACGTATGTTTATTTGTTTTGTAGTGTAAATAAATGATTTACCTTATAACTAATTTTCAAATATTAATAAGATTAATTAAAAATAGCAATTCCCAGTCTTTTTATCCACTTGGAGGAACATGGGCGGGGGAGTAAATGAGTTTGATATTCGAATTGGTGGAGGGGAGGAAGCGGAGTCTAGGAGTTATTCTCTCTCTCTCTCTCACTCTCGCTCTCTCGTCTCTCTCCTCCTCTCTCCTCTCTCTTCTCTCTCTCTCTCTCTCCCCATTATTATTCCTCTCTGTCTCAGAAATAATTCATAATTTCACTCTTGAGGGTCAAATATATGATGTTGCCATTCATTGGTCTCTCTCTCTCTCTCTCTCTCTCTGTTATTTGCTGTAGGTATATATTTTTAATGGTAAAATGTTTAAGATGACTTTAAAATTATATTAATATATAACCTCAAAGATTAATGCAGTAATAGGTTAGTAATTTTAGGTATATTTGAAGTAGGATGTTATTAAAGGTATACATTTGGCATCTGAACTTTCAAGATAGGCAGTTATAAGTATTTTTATTGGTGGTTTTAACTATTCGCGGGTTTTAACTATTCGCAGGGGTGTCTGGTACACATCCCCCGCGAATACGGGGGAACACTGTACTATTTGAAAGAAAGTGATGCATAAATACCTCTTTTAAGTGTTGATACTTTTGATCTTTTAATGTAGGTGAAAACTAAAGGAAAAGGATCTTGTTTGTGATAGTTTAATCAGCAAAAGTTAATTTTTATTTGCTTAATAATAAATGTTAGATTGCACAATGTATTGAATCTCGAGGATTTGAATTTCATAAGGGTATCTTATCTGTAGGTGAGTTGAAGACGCTATCTAGAAAGCGAAGGAAAAAGATATGGCACATCATATATATTTCGACTGAAATGCTTTAGTCATCATCGTGATGGAAAGTTGTAACATTCCGTTCAGAATCCGTGACGGTTTGTTTGTGTTATTTCGTCTATTGCCAAATCAGTCTTTATGAAAAATTATTTTTATAGACATAAAACTAAGTACTTCCATTAGTTTAGCATTTGAAGGTTTCATGCTGTAGTTGCTGGATATGCAGAGTTTATTGGACTAAATTACCTGATTTGAAATGGAAGTTAATATTGTAGGTAGAAAGAGTGCAGGAAGATTTCTTAATATTACATAATGTACTTTTCTATAATTATTTGGTTGATAGGTTGATGAAGCCTTTTTTTTTATATCTTAAGATGCTTTAACAAGGATAAGCTCAGGTAATTGTGAAGATTTTGTAGTATATCAAGTTTTAAGAGTAGGGTAATTCTTTTCTTTATTATACATAGGTATAACAAATACAGTACATAGTGAAACACAGCATGTTATTTTTAGAATTTATACTGGGTCTTATTTTTGTAAGAAATTATGAAAAAGACTGAATTGAAATATATTTTTAAGATACACTACATCTTAAGATTGACAGATATCATTGATATTATAAAGAGAAGAAAATAATTATCCATAAGGCAGTCTGCACAGAAAAACCAGTTGTCCTAGATTTTAAAGGCCATATCTATGTATATGTCTTGCGATCCTTTCCCTGCATAACTGTGTCAGCTGCATGGTCATGACTTGGTTTAGTTTACCACTTTTGCATATTACATTGGTATAGTCCAGTTAACAGTTCCTTTTTACACTGAAAGTGAAGAAGAGATTCTCAATATTGCCTTGTCCATTTCTAAGAGTATTTTTAAGATAGCGATAGTATAGTTTTGATTTTCTCTTTTTTTTGGAGACTGTGACATTCACACTTCTGTTTATTTTTAGGTACAGTGGTTCCTCGGCGTACGAATGATTCGTTATTTGTATTTTCACTATATGAAGTAAAATTTTCTTATAATGTTTCCTAAATGGTGTACAGCTGGCTTGAAATTAGGGAGGAGAGAAAGTATCCCCTTGAGGAAATTGAAAAGGTTGCGGTAGGCAAAGAGAGAGAGAGAGAGAGAGAGAGAGAGAGAGAGAGAGAGAGAGAGAGAGAGAGAGAGATCAGCGTCTGGAAGATGTGAACAGAATCCCTCACGAGAGCATTTTAACATATTGTAGACAAATGACAGAATTTAAAATTGTAATCCAATAAACATGAGGATTTTGCAAGCAAATAGGTAATACGTAAAAAATGTAAGTAAGAAAAGGAAAGATATCAAATAACTTTTTGCAAGGAAGTTATTAAAGCAAACAATCCAAGGCATGCAGAAGGTGAACGTTGCCCTGTGTGTTTCATAATTAGGGGATGAGTTACTTTTACAGTGCTAAAAAATTGTAAAAAGCAGTGTCAATATTTTACTGTACAAAAAGAAGTGATTCTGGTGAATTGAGTGCAAGTGAAAGAAATAGGCAAAATGTTGTGAAAGAGAAAAATCATTGTAGCCTGGTCCCAGCTGGGAAGTCAGTGGGAAGCAGACCTCCATCACCCACCCAATAACCCCACTTCATCCCCTCCGTCTCTTCTCGATTGTCTCACTCAACGAAAGACTAGATTTTTCAATGTTACTGTATTTCATTTGATTGTTTTTATATTGTGTCATTGCTAAATTTATTGTGAAATTCATTGATAGAAGATTATCCTGTGGTTAAGACCTCAGGTTTGTTAACTATGAAAAATACAAATTGATTGAAACGTTGTCATTTTACATATGTACGGTAATATTTTTACTGTCTCTTCAACTCTCCTCCATAGCATAAACACTCCCTCCCTGTATCTCAAGTCAGCTGTGTATCACCGATGTGACATGATTTTGTTCATCTTATATATTGAATTTTGTTGTGAAGTGAATTATTCTTTTATTTATTTTGTTGAGTATGGTTATCATTAAACTATAGATTGTGCTTGCACTTATGATATTGTATCAAAGTGGGTACAAAAGGTGGAAATGGGTAAAAATCTTTATTGTGGGACAAATTAATTAAAATTCCATTATTCCTTTTGGAAATATTTGGACCAGTATACAAGCATTTCAACATACAAATTGGAATTTGGAATAAATAAAATTTGCATTTGGGGTTTTTCTTATTTCTTTTAGAATTTTTTTTTGATTGCTTCTTAACTTCTTTCGCAGAATTTTAAAGGCTCTCAGCTGTCTTTGTCTGGTTCCTAAAATATATTTAAACATTTTATCTTTATTTTGCTTCTTTTACAGTCTAGCATTTAGACAGTTTCAACCGTATTTATAATAATCAGTTATGAAGAAATTAAAATTTTTATCGTAGGGAAATACAGATGTAGATGAATAAATGATGTAAATAATATGATAGAATATTATCAAGTGCCTAAACTCTCACAACTCTTGTAGGTCCATTGATTCTTGAGGGGTTAGCCCCTGTGTTGCCATTTTTTCTTATTTTAATTTATTAGATCTGACCCTGAGTAGGTTTATTGTCCTGAGTGAATTTATATGATTTTTTGTAAGACATGAAATTATCTGGAATACAGTGTATCAAATTTCATGTTAGTATTATGTTTTTATTGGGTTTTATGAATATTGATAATTTTTCTTTCTATCTAGTACTAGTCAAAGTTTTGAAGGAGAATCTTTGTAGAGGTGATGCTTTCAACAATTTTGATATTTGAAAATTAAAAACATTTTCATTTTTGTATTGTGAAAAAGAACATCTTGATAAGCTTGCTGGAAGTTTGCTATATTGATTTTCCAGTAGTTTTATGTCTTGGGCGTTTATTCACTTTTTTGTTGTCCTTTTGTAATACTGTGTTGATGTCGTAGAATAATGATGCTGGGGTGAGTTAATTTTTCTTATTTAAGATTATGCTGAATATGTTCGTCAGAATACAAGATTGTGCTGAATATGCTTGTCAGAATACTAACAGTAACTCAAATGTTATGTCGGTTCAGTGTGAATTATGTCTTATTCGTATCTCCTGTGTATTTATAGATTGTACAAACTTTTTTACTTATGTGAAATGCCAGGAAGGAATGGTCCATTAGAGTGCTTCAGTAAACAACAAAAAGTGAGAGTTATTCTTATTGGTGAGTATTTCCTAGGTGCTAGGGGAAGTTGCCTTACCCCTTACATCTTACCATTCTTTATTTGACTCATAAAGTTGGTGGATGATTATGGGAAAGTGATAAAGTTGGTGGATGATTATGGGAAAGTGATAAAGTTGGTGGATGATTATGGGAAAGTGCCTGTTGCCTTTCCATTTTTTTATGTCTTTGTATCAATTAAGATTGCATACATAGAAGCTAAAAGCATTAAACCTGATAAAGTTACATAGAATTTGAGGAACTGACAGATCAACCCCAATTTCCTGTACACAGCAAGAGTGCCATGTCTATTTGAGACTGGAAATCAAATATATGGCTCAGCATCAGACTCGCCAATAAAAAGCTTAGATTGGATCACAAGTCCTCCCAGAAAGAATCTGTATAAGTAAAAATTAGTGAACCTCCCCTTTTAAATTTAGCAACATTAGATTTAGTAACTAAAAGTACGTACAAGGAAGCATATGTAATGGACTTGATAAATAGAAACAACTCAGCTGAGTAAACTTATGTGGAGTGTACTTTTAGTACGTGTATAAATTGCGTATTTTGTAAATGAAACTTCTCTGATTGAGAATGTACACTACCATTATTCTCTCATATTTGCTGCACCAATTGCATCAGCTCTGTAATTGTTAAAACTGCTCCTTGTAACAGTTCCAAAATTGTTTCTTGCAAGTATAACATGAGATTTTGATTGTAGAAGCAGTCCTCCAAACCACACTAATAGGCATTAAGCATAAGATGAAAGGATGTATTTACAGATCATGATTTATTTTAATTTTTAGAACTGTTCGATCCATTTAGAGTAATACATATTTTATGTTTGCACATTCCTTTTTTTTTTCTTTTATTCTATTAGCTTAAACAGTGTTTTGCCAGTCAAATTGTAGAAGATTGTCTTATAGATTACTTTTATTATACTGATATCACTGACACTCCCCACCTTAAATTGGATATTTATAGTGCTTATATATGCAAACAGGCGAACAGTATTTCCATTTCTATGAGCCATGTTAGCCTTCTTTGCAACAGTGTCAGTATACTGCAGTATGCTTACAGTACAGTATTAGGGAAGTAGGAGAGAAAAACTAAAGAAAGGGAAGCAACCAATGAGAGTGCAGGAAATCTCATTGTACAGTAATGAAGATTCAGAGTAAAATAAAATATTAAAAAACTCGGAACTGTAAGTAAAACTATGACCATATGGAAATAAAATTTTAAATATTTGAACTGGGGTATACAACAGCAACAGGCAAAAAAACTTCAAGCCAAAAGAGATAATTGTAAGCAAAGTTGTAAAAGGAAATGAAAACATCAAACAAAGAAGGGCCAGATGAAAAAACAAGAACAAAAACTGCAGTAAGACTTATACCTAAAATCTATTGGCAAATTGTATTAATTTTTTGTGTGGCTTGCTGGGATAATTTTTAAATTGCAATGGTCCTGAGATTTTGTACAAAAAAGGATTATGTGGCGTTATTTAGAGTCGATTAATGTATTCAATATATTTTGTTTTATGAAAGAAAAAGTGTCATTTCTAACCTTTATTATTCCACTAAATCACAAAGGACTTGTGTATTCTTCCATTATTGCTTCTGTTTCCTAATGCTGGTACACATTGAGAGCTTATCCAAGCCCTTTTACCTTACAGTTTGCTGACATTGTCTTTGTATTTCCTGTCATGACAGTTGTTGATATAAATTAATAATGTATTGAGGTGTGAAGAATGACATATTTTTATAATATTAGTTTTATTCTCTAATTATTTGTTTATTTAGTCATTTTAAGCATGCCTTGTATCTTAATACTGTTCATGGGCGTTGTATCTGGAAATTTTGTCTTGAGAAATTGATTTTGTAAATAATATAGTTTTAGAAGTTTTCCTGTCCTGCTCATTGTGGGGAGTGTCTGTGCTTCATTGAATTTTGTTTCATGATATACTGTATTTTAACAGGTCAGTAGTATATATATTTACGTATATATATATTTTTTCTTGAATAAGTATTCATGTTCTCCTTCAAATCAAAATTAAAATCTGTTTGATTTGGGTATAATGATAATATTTTATTTCCAAGCCAAGACCAAGCTATGGGGTATATGCTTATCTCAGGGCTTTTTAAACAGCTGCCATTCCTACTTATTTGTTTATTTGTGATGCTCATATTACTATACAGTATACTGGTTTCTGCTTCAATGGATAGTTGCATACTTCATCTTGTAATTAATTGCTATGTGATGTGATTGTTTTACTAGATTATGCATTATGTCAACCGTTACATAACCAAATAATTACATTGTATTTGTATGGCAACATGCTGATGCTGAATAATGGAACATTATTTCACATGTGACCTTTTTAACTATAAGAAAAATCCAGATCTTTGATTTTTCATTTTTCCCAAATTTTTGGAATAGACTATGAAATTATTATATTGTAAAGGATTATTTCATCCAGACCTCTGGGCTGGTTGATGGACTAGGAAGTGAAATAGTTGGATGTACTGAATATTATTTCAAAAAGTTATTCTTTCTTAGGTAATTCTTATTTATTTTTTATTAAATATACTTAAGTTTCATGGAATCCATTATCAGAATAACAAGATAAATTTTTAATGTTAGAAAAAATGTAGAGCTAAAGTACAGATCAAGGAGTTAAAGATGTAGAATTTGAACATGTGTAACATGTAATGTTGGAAATATTTGATTAGTTTTTATTAGTTATAGATTGATTGACTGATCTTGAGGTAGCTTAACCAGACCATTAGGTATGATTGATAGATCAGCTTAACCAGACCACTGTACCAAAATTTCCACCACATGTAAGGCTGACCCCATGAAACTCCAAGGGGGAAAGCCCTGACTGATCTGCTCAAATCCACTTCATTTAGATGGTTTCAATGAGAGTGAATAGTGAGGGGTCTTTGTTTACTCTGTTTTCAGATATGGCGTTTGAGCCACACTTTCGTGCTGTGTATTTTTGAATGCAGGTTTGTTAGTGAGGAATTTTTGTGCCATGTGTGATTGGGTGTAGCCCACTGTTAATGACTTCTGTATGGATATAAAATTAGCTGAGCTGTTTGAGTCAGTTGTAATTGTATATATCATTCAGGCATCCCAGATGCTTCTGGCAGTGGCTCTTGGTTGTGTAGATTAGTTACTGTATAGTATTGTGTTAGTCTGAAACATGGAAAGTTCATAGTCTCAGTCAACAAAGATCCTAGTAAGACTGGTCCTGTTGGTTACAGGTAGAAGAGGAGATAATGGCTTAAGATTCTCCGTGTTTTCATGGGAATCTTTATTTGGTACTAGCCCAGATGACAATGTACTGTCAGAAAAGTACCAAACCTGTTGGATTAATGCACTTTTCATAAGAAAGCATCACATCTTGTGATTTTGTTTCATCAGTGAATTAAGCACACTTATTTCACCCATAGATATTTGATTTATATCCTACATGATGTAGTCCCTGTATGTAGAAAATGTAGTTTTACATTTGCATTTAAACATTTTGTGTATGGCCAGAATTCAAACAGCAGCAAGCATCAGTCTTGGTAAGAAATCAGATAAGGGAATTTTGTCAATCTTATTTTCTGATTATCCAAAAATTAAATTTTAAAGTGGAATAAGATGAAATTTCAGTTTTTAAGTTGGAAATCTTTTGGGCTAGTGCCTGTATTTTTACCGAATAAAAATGTGAAGATACTTATTTAAAGAATTGATAAATAGGTTTTCTTTATTTAGTCAATATATTTTTTCATGGTACAGAGCAACTATTTTCTCCTTCATAATTTAGTCCTCAAGTGTAGTGCTTAAATATGTGGATTAATCAATTTACCAGATAAGGTATAAACTAGAACTTTATTAGTTGATGCATAATAACTGAAACTGTCTTCTGTTAATTTTTTGGTAATAAATTATGATGTTGATGGGAGTTTCTTGGAGGGTAATGTAGGGAGATAACTTGTAACTCGTAAGTGATAATCTTTAAAAGTGTAAGGTCATAAAGTGAGCAGAAATTAATATATTTATTAGGAATAAATGTAAAAGCTTTTAGAATGTGGAACTAAACTAGATAAAACTTTGATCTGTTTATATTGAACAGCAAATTTAAAGGACGTATGTGGCCTTATATCTATTTGGCTTGAGCATATTTTTTTTAGGCAGTTGTGTTGTGCTCTTAAGGGGACTGTAAACTTCTAATTATGGTTTGTGGTCTGGTTAAACTGTCTTTGGAGCTAACAGAGCTTAAATATTACCCTTGTGCTTTGTCTTAGTTGTCTTGATGTCTTGAACTAGTTGAAGACTTTTTGGATGGATTTTTTCATGCACTGTTGTGTTAAGTGTGTTTGGCGTGTAGGCAGTTGCCTGCTTTGTTTTTTCAATGAAAGAATGTGGATTAAATATTAAAATTTTGCTAATGTCCTTTGTGTTACATAGGTCTAAAGTTCAAATCTTGCTCATGCTATATTTTATTGCCAAGGTAGATAATCTTCATTCAATCTTTATTCTTTTCATTAATGTGTGATTATTGAGGTTTGCCATGCATGGGATTATTTTAATTGTTGTATTAGTTATTAATTTATGCCCTGTGTTTCTTTGTTTTTATGTCAATGTTACCCAAGGGGCCAAATCAAATTTTTTAAATGTACATGTGGCATTCTGTAAAAGGTTTGCCAGTGCATAATTATGTCTAGGAGCATATTCTAGCAGGACAACTCTTTGAACAAGCTGCTGAAAAGCTTTGGGGAGTCACCAAGTACTGTAACCCTATATGCTTCCCTATATGCTCTATATGCTTGAAAATTGCTTTACGTGTCCCTGTGTAAGGGTATTTTACCCTTACTCTAACACAATATAAAGTATTTTACGTGTACTTTAACAATTCACAATTTTTTTTCTACTTTAATGCAGCCAAAAGAACATCAATGTACACAACTTTTAGATCTCATAATACTGTGACAGTATACCACACACAGTCTAATATTGCCTGATAGAAAAGAAAAACATCATGTTAAACAACAAGATTAAAACGTTGGTAGCTTAATTGGTAAGATATTTAAAGTCTTGATGTAAGACTATCATATGCAAAAGAATATTTTGTCTATTAACTGTCATTGTCAGAGTCGCTCCCTTCATTATCCAAAGTAGTAGGACTTTGCATGACTACAGTTGTCGCTGATCCCTGGCAATGTTAAACAATGAAGAAGGGATGCTTCTCTTGCAGCACAGTTTCTGTTGAAGCCTCTCCGACAGCCTCATGAAATATTGTTGGACATCTGATCTGGCCATAATGACCAGCCATAATTTGTGAATGGTTCCAGATCTGGCTGGGCAATATAGGTAGACTGTTTTGCTGGGCAGTGTAACCAGTGCTGGTCATTTGACATGCAACACAAGTGCATCTTCGTTTGAGGTCAAGTTTTAGCAGTGTTGACTTGTTCAAAAACTTGTGACCTCTAATGTTCCCCAGCTCAGTCCTTTTGTTCAAAAACTTGTGACCTCTTATGTTCTCCAGCTCAGTCCCTTTGAAGTCTTCATCTTTTCAAGTGTTTGCAACCACCAGCAGATCTCTAGCATGATGGGATCACATCTGTTGGTGTGAAGTTTGAAGAACTCAGTTGTATCTGTAAATTCCTGAAGTTCTGATATTTCCACTTTTTTGTTGCATCTCAGCCATGTCTTCTTACCAGTGAAGAAAGGAAGCTGGTGATATTACAGTCATTTAGGCGATGGATGAAGGGGAGTACTCTGCAATATGCTGGGCCCAGAGCAGAGTCTGTTGGAGAGGGTGATCAGTGGAAGTTGTTCATTTGCAATGTGGTAACAGTTTTGCACAGAAAGCAGAGAACCATAGAAGCCTTGCATCATCATATGCCTTTACCAATAGTTGTGAATGTTCATACTGTCTTACAGGATGTCAAATTAGGGCCAAATTAGGGACATGTCTTCAACCCTGCCATCAGAGGGTATCTCTAGACTTACAATATTGCCAATGCTTCTTAGTGATCTAGATCACTACATGTCACTAGAAGAGATATGACAGTAGGGAATGACACTGGCACTCTCAGGAATACAGAGTTCCATTATCATGTCTCCAGGTGACTTTGAAACTCTTGCATCGTTATCCCATCTAACTTGGACAGTGGTTGGCTCAGGATTTTCATTAATCATTGTAGCATTGAAACTGCCGCATCCAGTGTCTTCTTTTGCCAGTCCAGTTGTCTATTGTAAAGATATATAGTGTTCTGTGGTTGCAACTCAGTGTGGCAGGGATGAACTCACTATACTTTTCAGCATGTTGCATAATGTCTCACTCTCTTGTTGATGAGCAACTAGCTGCTTATTTTGTAGTAGACAGAATAAGCTGTTGCATTGCCAAGTGGTTACTGGGACAGTACTAGTGCCTTTTTTTTTAGTTGTCTGAGTAACTAACACCTAGTTCTGTAAGTCTTCATTCTGTTGTAGTTCCCTTTTGTCTAAGAGGATGGGGACATTGAAATTAAGAGATAGTGGAATCATCTTATTGCAAATGACACAGGTGGTTTTGGCATCAATTGCTGGTACACTTTGGATGCCATTTGGGAGATGTGTGTGTAGTCTGTTCCTCATTGTTAATTCTTACCCATCTGGTTTTAGAAACTGTAACAAAAAATAACAACACATGCTGTTACTGTCCATTTCAGTACATCCAACCTAATATCTAACAGTAGTAAAGGATAACAGCCTTTCTGAGTGATGTCACTTTCTTGATCTGAGCTTCTGTTAGGTATAAAATATAGCTGAAAAGTTCCTCAAATTAAAACTTATATTTCAGTACAAACTCTATGGCTGTCCATGCAAACCTTGAAAATCTTATATATTCAAGAAAAACAGTTACCATTGCTTTTTTCTGGCTGGGTAATACATAGAATACATACCATCGCAGACATGATAATTTTAATGCTAGTGTTGCTAGAGGCACATTTTTGTTTTGGGGATTGTCAGATATTGTCAGCAGATTGTTCACAAAGTTGTCCCCTAAATCATGATCCAAGGTATCTGTCGCCATAATTTTTGTGGGCTTAGTTTTTCATAGTGTGCCTTATCTGATTTGACAGTTGGCCTTCTTGGTATGTTACTGTAGTATGAAATTTTTCACCATTTTATGGAGACGCCTCCAGTCTCATTATCAGATTATTGTTTATTCAAAGGTAAAGAACTCCCATTTTAGTGAGAACAGGATGTAACACATTTTGTTTCCTGCTTACAAACAATGACCTTACCAGAGTATTGGTTTAAAATTAACCAATTTCAGACAGTCATCTTCATATTAAATTAATTGAAAAGTTTGAAAAATAGATGTCGAAGATACTTTGAGTATGGTGGCAAGTTGTAGAAATGACAAATTGCACTCTTGGGAAAACAATAGAGAGCTTTTGTACAGTTTATTCAGTTGATACCATTAATGACAATGTGAATACACCATGTGATTGAGTATTATTGTTACCCCCAGTAAGACTAATAGTTCCTACTCAACTTATAGAATGATTATGTTCCAGATGGCTGTTCGTATCTTGAATTAAATTGTTTGTAAGTTGGTTTTGAATATATATAGTAATGATAACATTTAGAGCCTGATCTGAAGTCCATAAGTGTTAATAGACAATTGGGTAAGCTTTTGCGTAGTTATACTACTATGGGGTCTTGCCTACGTTGCACGTTGGCATTACACATTACACTAGGCAGTACTACAGGCCCTTGCTGTCGTATCCTACAGGCCCCTGGAAGTAAACAATTCTGTAGCTTACTCTTGTACTGCTCACTTCCTTGCATTGGTCCAGTTTCACTTTGTAGCTTTTGACATTTTTATTCTTTTCTAATACATTCCTTATACATATGTAGCTTTTTTTTTCACTTGATATGAGAAATTTACTTATTCAACTCCTTGACTAATATGTAGAGCTAAATTTTATACAGGGATAACTAGATAACCTTCCCCAAATTAAATCCAAATAATGAAAGTACCAATTACTACTGGAACAGGCAAAGAAAAGGGAAATTAAGTATAAGTCAGGTCTTGCTTAAGGATTTTCAACTCCGTTTTTGGCAAGGAAAATACCATAGGCAGATTTTGAACTAAAGTATGTACTTAAAATAGTGTGAAGAGTGATTTCAGTGTAAAAAAAACATTGTTAAAGAGTCTGTTAAGGACAATACTGATGAATAATTGAGTAACTACATGAGAACCCTTTAAGAATGAACTACATTAGTGCAAAAATTCTCAAGTTACAAAGCAAACCACTATGAAATGTGTATAGGTAATGGGGAAATTACCAAAGATTTAGTTGAAGAGAAACCATCTGTGTAAAATTAGAATAAGAAAATTAATGAAAAATCAAATTATTTAGTAGTGTCCCAAGCAAGATGAACGTGTTTCTTTAGATACTTCTACTTAGTACAAACCTTTGCTTTATTTTGCATATACATACAGTAAAAGGTTGATTTACTAGTAGTGTGTAAATATCAGGAGGATGACAAATGCCCTTTTAAAGGCCTGTCCACACGACCCGGCCTGATCGGCGGATCCCCCCCTCTTAACGGGCACACTTGAGGGGCAAACCGTCTAATTGCCCGATAGGTCTTGTAGCAAAGTCACCATGGTGGTGCCCGATGGCTTGAACTTCGATCCTGGCAGACGTACATTAACCATATGCCCCACAATGAAGAGTTACGAGAAAAACATGATATAATAATGATAAAAATGTTGCCTACAATTGCAGCAATAAAATTTAGCAGGACAAAGTCTGCCAAATGAAGAAATAATTCCTTGCCAATATAGACATGTTTGGAGTGAAGTGGGAAGGTCACAGTAAATGAAGTTTCAGAGAGTTGTGGGTCCCATTCGCTGGAAACCTGACTAAGGTCTTAAAAGAGTGAGAAAGTTTGCCATTTAGTGAGAAGGGAGGAGGATGACATCAAAAGCCTAGAAGCAATTTCATTCTCTTTGCGAGCAAATGAAACTGAACGGTGTCATAGTGAGACTACAAAACCTCATGCGACACTGTAGGCATTACTTAAGATTCTTTGCAGCGTGTCTTCGGCCCCTAGCTGCAACCACTTTCGTTCCTTTTACTGTACCTCCTTTCATATTTTCTTTCTTCCTTCTGACTTTCCACCCTCTCCTAACTTGATTCATAGCACAACTGTGAGGTTTTCCTCCTGTAGCAGCTTTCAAACCCTTTACTGTCAATTTCCATTTCAGCACTGAATGCCCTCATAGGTCCCAGTGCTTGGCCTTTGGCCTAAATTCTATATTCAACTCTATTTTCAACAAGGAAACACAGCTCGCTGGAAAGTGGAGACAATTATAGGAAACTTACATTTTCATGGGAATATGTTACAATAGCAAAAAACTTCACCAAAGTGCAACCACAGATGAAAGAGCATGACTGAAACAATGGTTTTACGCACGAGTAATATATGTATTTCTTATAAACTTATTAAAAAAAATTTAAATACCCATATAGCAGTAGAAGTTTTTATACAGTAAGCAGTGAACAATTTATTCAACAATGTGTTTTGTGATCTTCCACACTTCAGACAGGCCGCTTGTGTGCAAACATTAAATGACTCGTTTGTCTGAGCGCATAACTTGTAGATTGGGTAACTTGTCGGCTGTGCCTTGTTTGGTCTGCTTAGGTAGAT
Organism: Macrobrachium nipponense; assembly: GCF_015104395.2. Taxonomy (NCBI): domain Eukaryota; kingdom Metazoa; phylum Arthropoda; class Malacostraca; order Decapoda; family Palaemonidae; genus Macrobrachium; species Macrobrachium nipponense. The sequence goes on from NC_061106.1 coordinate 22,309,110, forward strand.
ACAAATGTAGTAAGGAAAGGTGGGCTGAGGTAGGCCTTTCATCTTGAAAGAGTGCATGTTGACTCTGGCAGTAGCACATCTACTCATCTGGTTGTAGTTTTCTAGGCCAAAACATAGCAACCTCTGTTGCGTGTTTTGTGTAGAAATCGCCAGGAAGACATTCCTGGTGATAAGACAGTGGAAATAGTGTTTAAAAATGCCCTAACTTCTTGTGAAGACAGATAAACTAACACCTACCTATCAAATACAATAGCTTAATTGGTACGTTACATACCAAGGTACATACAAAGTGTTTACTTTGTGATGTTTTGTGTTACTTGTAGCTATTTTGCATTTTCTGATCGTGCTTGAGTATTGTGGAAGCTTGGGTTTAATGTCAATGGTTAAACTTGCTGCATAAAACGCCTTTCTTGTTTTTTGTTAATTTTTCAACGTATAGGATTCTTCAAGAGTTGTCACATAGTTTTGTAATTCCAGTTGTAATCTATACCATGATTAATCATTATCGTGTTTCTGCATCTTGAATTTTAATTTGATTTTTCCATGAAAGCTCGAGCTGAGGAGGCTGATGTTATGAAATGTATATATATATATATATATTATATATATATATATATATATATATATATATATATCTATATATATATATATATATATATATATATATATAGATATATATATACTTAGTTCATCGCTAATTTATCTAGTATAACGATTTTCAATTGTAGATGTCAATAATTATTGTATTGTCCTGAATTATAAGAACTTCGCAGTTGTTGCTGCATGATTTTCTTTAAGATAATTAATTCTATTTTGAGTTTATTCAAAATTCAGCTCATGAAGACTTCCAAATTGAATAATTTTGCATTGAAATTTATCCATACCGTTACAGATGTGATACTCTGTCATTAACATATTCGTTTGAAGGAGAGTTAGCATAGCTTAGCATATTAAATGCTGAAAATTGATAATAATTAGTTTACCATAGTAAAGGACTTGTATAATAAATATCCTTAATATTATTTTTTTTCGTATAACATCACAATTTACTCTTTTTCAGGTTTAGACGGAGCTCATATGGTGCTTCCGGCGCTCATGAGCAATTGTTGACTAATGTGATGCCTAATGGAGACATAGTTATGGTGCTTAAGAGACAGAGGTGATGATCGTAGCGCACAAAATAGAGTGATTTTCGCTTTTTCTTAAAAAAAATCTTTATCTCTGTTCTTTTTATTTAAATAAAGTCTAGTCCAGTAAAACAGGCTAGTTTTTTTTGCTTCTTCAGATTTGTATATAATTATTGATCTATTTTTATTTAATTATGAAGCCTATAGGTTAGCGACTTATATTTATTTGTAGTAATCGGAAGTTTTGTGAAAAGACTGCATTCATTTAACAAGGTTGAAATGTCTAAATGAAAGTGTGAGGAAAATGAGTGACAATCAGCTACAGATCGTACCACCGAGATTGATTAAATAAAAAAAAAATGTCAAACACTTAAGATCGCTAAGGTATGGCCCCTTAAAAAGAAAGAAAAAAAAAATCAGCCATACTATACTCTATTTTTTTTCCATCTGTCCATCCGCCTGTGGTGTTTGCGTATGGTAACACTGCGTCCCGAGCTTTAGATAGTTACATACAGCTTACATTCAACAACAATAATAATATCCTATTTCGAATATTAACGGTGTAATTAGCATACAGTAATTTATTAAAACACTTTTCAGTTGCAAATGTACACCCAGATATCCTTTTATTTACTTAAAACTTACACATAGCGTAACTATTTAAAGCCCGGGACGCAGTGTTACCATGCGAAAACACCACAGGCGGGTGGACAGCTGAAAAAAAAAAAAGTATAGATTTATTCAGTCATTTAAGATTGTTGTCTAAGATACCTTATGCCGACAACCTGTTGAAGAATAAATTTTGCCACTTTTTTTTTTTTTTTTTCTTTATGAAAACAGCTAGGTTCCTGTTAAAATATTCAAAGTAATTTTTTTTTTATTCAGATTTAATAATATCATGGTTTATTTCGAAAGCACACTTGAGTAGGCTCCGCGAAGCCCATACTTTGAATCGGAACAATGAGAATTTTGTCAACACGGGAATTCCTTATTTCTGTGTGAATAAGACCAGGCATTTAGAGATCATATTTAGGAATAATAATAAAGTTTCGGTGAGGTTTCATACTTCCCATAAAAGTCTGATCTCTAATGACGCTGAGTTGTAGCTTTCAATGATTACAAATAAAGTATGAGAAATAAACAATTTTTGATTGGGGTCACTAAATAACAGCACAGAACATGTTCTTTAAAAACAAGGCAAGTTTATTTTTTCCCCTGTTAACATCACTACTACTACATGAACTCTATAGCTACTCGACGATTATTATGCTACTATGATACTAAAATTATTGGTATAGCACTTCTTTCAATTTGAAGACAGCATACAGTATCAAGGTAAGATTCAGCAGTGTCGAGTCCGTACCGGGTTAGTGCTGTCAGCGCACCTCACGTGGTGTACTGTAGGCATGACTCAATGTTATCTGTAACGTCTCCTCGACCCCCGGCTGCACTAACGTTTTAGCTTTTACTTTTATATACCCCATAGCCTCTTCCTTTTTTTCCAGTCTTGCTGTTTAACCTTTCTTAATCGTGCAATATGGGTCTGTCTCCCATTTCATCCTTTACATCAATCTTTATTTTCTGGACCTCTCTATCATGCTGTCCACACACGCCAACTCCCCATCTTCAGCGCTGCATGGCCGGGTTGTACCTCAAACTTGGCTTGACAGTCTGAATTTCATATATCAATCAATCAGTGTTTCGCTTGACAACCTAAGTTTAATACATCAATCAATCTATTAGCAGTGTCGAGGAATACGTGGTAGGAAACGTGCCAGCCGGGTGAGGGTACACGATCGATCAAAGTTTGGGTAAGTGACTAATAAGGCATGTCCATATATATTTGAAAGGAGAGTCGGTTGATACTTCTGCAGGCTGATTGTTATATGTCAAAATACACTTTATCAGGGATCGAACGAGCCCCCTTTGACATGTTGGTCATCTTGCCAACAAGAGGACGACGGCTAAAAGTTAGAATATCATCACTTAATGAGAATCTTGTGTATCAATCGAAGAAGCCTTGCAACGATAATGGACGGCATATGGGCCCTTTAATATAGCAGAAAACAACAAGAACGGGAAGTAAAGAAAGTAGTAAGAGTCCAGTGATGGTGAAAAGAGAATTAGTTGAAAACGCAGAAAGGAAGGTGATATAATTAATTGGATGATTACTTCAAAGGTACCTTCTTGGAAGGTTCTCACCTTCCTCCATTGAAGTTAATTTTGTCCGTGAACAACTGGTTAACCGTCCTCACTGATGCCCATCAGCCCTCAAGATCTAGGGAAATTCCCGACCAGTCCGAAGACGCCAATCTTACTGAGAGTCGATTCAGATTAAGGTAAGTTTATGGAATATTTCGAAAATAATATCATACACAAGGGTAAGGATCTGGTCCACTAGGATATTGTACGTTAGATGGATGTGGTTGATTAGGTAAGCTAGTTAGGTCAGATGGTAGGTCTAGGTCAGGATCTGGCATCCTACTAAGTTTGGTTATGTGGGGTGTCCATCCTCTGGCCAGGTAAGGAAACAACTCAGTGTGTTAGTATAGGTTAGATAAGGTCTAGGGTTAAATTAAATTAAATATCTGTGTTTTACTAGTTCTTTGTTATTCCCCACCAAAAAGCCCTCCTCTCGTATTATATTCAACTGGATTTTAGGATATAAAGTCGGGATCCACTTTCTCTGTTTCTTAACAAAACAAGTCAGACATGTTCATGGCACACACGAAAACAAGAAAATTATATTTTCAAGGCAACATGCCATAATTGTTTAATGTGAGTAATTTTACCAGACAATAGTATTTTTTTTTAACATCGCTTGTCTCCCATTGTATCGATTCCAGTTCACTGGAGACTTTTTTTTTATTTTTTTAAATTATACCAATCAACGATCTCCCCTTCGAGAGATAATGGAGACGCCATGATGACACGACTATTTTTTTCCTTTTTTTCCCCTTGACATAATTGCCGAAGTTGGAACAAATATGAAACAAAGGAAATAGCAGGGAAAGGCTTCCTGAGCATTAAGAGGTTTTCTCGACACATCTGAGGTTGCATTTTCAGGGCTAATAAATAATTGCGAACAAGAGTCTCGTACATGTTAGTACCACATTGAAGTACTTGGTGATAGCGCAATATGACAATAGCTCCTTTGGAAATCAAATCACCTAAAACTAAACGCTACATACACAGACAGCAACGTCGAAATAGGAGTGCGTTAAAATCTTAAAGATAAGGGCCCCTATATAAAAGAAAGACAGAGCTATTTACAATGTTAAAAAGCAGCGAGGAAAAATCAGTTTCAAGGGCTAAGATACCTATGCTTACTTTCAGCCACGTATATCCCTTGATGACACATCTCTTGCCAATTTATTTATACACGACACCGGATGAAAGTAGAGTACTGAGGAAACTGACTCTGTCAGTAGATTTTGGGGAATAATCCCTTTTGAATAATAAATATACATTTTCCTCTCGTTCTGCGAGTTGATCTGGGTGGTCTAGATTCTTATGGGGAGTGAGGAAAAATATTGTACTTATTTTGCGTGATTTATCAATGCCGAGAGCTTCAACATGCATCTCGCGTATGCACGTATCGCTCGCCACAAAAGTATTATCGTGCAAGAAAGGGAAACTTGCGTATGTTTTCAGTTTGGGTACAGTAGGCATAGGAAAAGGTTAGGCCATTTTCAGCATTAACAATTTATTTGCAGATTTGTAAAGAAACTGTGAAGGAAAAATATTACCGTAGTATTTTGTTAAGAAGGATATTTCGTCATGGAAGATGATTCAATTTGATGAGTTTAAGTACAGGCCCAGTGGAAGAGGGTTAACATAGATTTTAGTTTAAGACCGGAACTTAGTGTGAAGTAGTGTTTCTACATCTTGGAAGGATTTTTTGTCATTCGTGTTCTTGACACAATTAAAAATGAATAATTTTCTACCTTAGTAATTCCTTATTTTACTACTGACTCGCTTCCACTAGTCTGAAAATTACATTGCTTTGTTTATGTTATAAGATGCTAATGTGTTCATTGGTTTCACGAGCCGATTAATTTTGTCGACCCCTACTTTCAGGAATGTGTCGCGTGTCGAATTTCACTCTCCAACATAGTGGGGAAGGTTAGTGTTCAGTGCATCTCAGGCGATGAATTGTATTAGGCATTACTAATTGTTTTTTGTAGCGTCCCTATTGCCACATGACTGCAACTCCTTTGAATCCTTTTACCATACCTCTGTTTGTATTCTCCATTTTCCCCTCTCTCTTAGCAATTCAATTGTTTCAACTTTATTTGTTACGGTGAATGACCTAGTAGGTCCCAGCGATTGGCCTAAATTTTACATTCCAATTTTCACTTTCACATAAGCACCTCACAGAAATTATAACGCAGAATTTAACCAGTCGGACGATTCCTTAAGATTATTATGCGTTCTTATACACGACACTTTTGAACATCGACTTGTCAGCACGTGAGAAGGAGGCTGTTTCTCGCAATTTAGACTAACACTCTTTTGCCGATGCTTTGGCATTATCACTATGCAAAGAGAAACTATACTGTAAGTCTTTAATTTCACGCCATTTAAGGACAGAGACTGCGTTTCAAAACTTAAGCACTTAAGTTTAAGTATATCTTAGTCTTACCAGACCAGTGAGCTGGTGAACAGCTCTCCTAGGGCTGGCCCGAAGGATTAGATATTTTTACGTGGCTAGGAACCAATTGGTCACCTAGCAACGGGACCTACAGCTTATTGTGGGATCCGAACCATATTATATCGAGAAATTAATTTCTATCACCAGAAATACATTCCTCTAATTTTACGTTGGCCGCGCCGACAATCGAACTTAGGACCACCGGATTGGTAGCCGAGCGCGAAAACCACCCGTCCAACGAGTGGAGCGTGGAATTTTTCAAATCAGTCGAATGTAGGTGAGGGAGGTTTGATTATTATGTAGATCGGATCAGGATGGTCTTGTGAAATGCTTGACGATTTCTGACCTCAGTGGCGTGGTTGGAATGGTCTTTGACTGCCACCTCGGTGGCCGCGATTTCGATTCTCGGGCATTCCATTGAGGGGTCAGAGATGTGTATTTCTGGTGTTAGAAGTTCACTCTTGACGTGATTTGGAAGTCACGTCAAGCCGTTGGTCCCGCTACAGAATAACCACAGGTTCCATGCAACGTAAAAACACCATACAAACAATTACACCCCTCCCAGTGAAGAATGATGAGTGACTGGCGGTGGCTGCATTGGTAGAAAGGCATTATTGTTAGTCTACTGCTCTTGTTACTATAATAATAACAATAATAATAATAATAATAATAATAATAATAATAATAATAATGATTCCCATGACAAAAGTACTACAGAAGATGGATGCCGGGTACCAACTCAAGAAAAGAGGCAACAGAATCAACCATCTGATGTTCATGGACGACATCAAGCTGTATGGTAAGAGCATCAAGGAAATAGATACCCTAATCCAGACTGTAAGGATTGTATCTGGGGACATCAGGATGGAGTTTGGAATAGAAAAATGCGCCTTAGTCAACATACAAAAAGGCAAAGTAACGAGAACTGAAGGCATAAAGCTACCAGATGGGAGCAACATCAAACACATAGATGAGACAGGATACAAATACCTGGGAATAATGGAAGGAGGGGATATAAAACACCAAGAGATGAAGGACACGATCAGGAAAGAATATATGCAGAGACTCAAGGCGATACTCAAGTCAAAACTCAAAACGCCGGAAATATGATAAAAGCCATAAACACTATGGGCATTGCCAGTAATCAGATACAGCGCAGGAATAGTGGAATGGACGAAGGCAGAACTCCGCAGCATAGATCAGAAAACCAGGAAACATATGACAATACACAAAGCACTACATCCAAGAGCAAATACGGACAGACTATACATAACACGAAAGGAAGGAGGGAGAGGACTACTAAGTATAGAGGACTGCGTCAACATCGAGAACAGAGCACTGGGGCAATATCTGAAAACCAGTGAAGACGAGTGGCTAAAGAGTGCATGGGAAGAAGGACTAATAAAAGTAGACGAAGACCCACAAATATACAGAGACAGGAGAATGACAGACAGAACAGAGGACTGGCACAACAAACCAATGCACGGACAATACATGAGACAGACTAAAGAACTAGCCAGCGATGACACTTGGCAATGGCTACAGAGGGGAGAGCTAAAGAAGGAAACTGAAGGAATGATAACAGCGGCACAAGATCAGGCCCTAAGAACCAGATATGTTCAAAGAACGATAGACGGAAATAACATCTCTCCCATATGTAGGAAGTGCAATACGAAAAATGAAACCATAAACCACATAGCAAGCGAATGCCCGGCACTTGCACAGAACCAGTACAAAAAGAGGCATGATTCAGTGGCAAAAGCCCTCCACTAGAGCCTGTGCAAGAAACATCAGCTACCTTGCAGTAATAAGTGGTACGAGCACCAACCTGAGGGAGTGATAGAAAACGATCAGGCAAAGATCCTCTGGGACTATGGTATCAGAACGGATAGGGTGATAAGTACAAACAGACCAGACGTGACGTTGATTGACAAAGTCAAGAAGAAAGTATCACTCATTGATGTCGCAATACCATGGGCCACCAGAGTCGAAGAGAAAGAGAGGGAAAAAATGGATAAGTATTAAGATCTGAAAATAGAAATAAGAAGGATATGGGATATGCCAGTGGAAATCGTCCCCATAATCATAGGAGCACTAGGCACGATCCCAAGATCCCTGAAAAGGAATCTAGAAAAACTAGAGGCTGAAGTAGCTCCAGGACTCATGCAGAAGAGTGTGATCCTAGAAACGGCACACATAGTAAGAAAAGTGATGAACTCCTAAGGAGGCAGGATGCAACCCGGAACCCCACACTATAAATACTACCTAGTCGAATTGGAGGACTGTGATAGAGCAAAATAATAATAATAATAATAATAATAATAATAATAATAATAATAATAATAATAATAATAATATTGATTTTGGCCTTGTATTTGATCATGGTCTCTATAGGTGCTCTACTAGCCTGTTTAAGTAGCACGGAAAAAGATGCTATTCGGAAATTAGAGAAGAATCTCTAGAAGTGTAACGCTGCTGAAGTAGCCATTACTTTTAATAAAAAAAAGAAAATAATAATAATAAATATTACGATGTATTGAAACTGTACTCACATGTATTGTTTGGTTAATGTTTCGAAAAGAGAAAACCGACAAAACGCTAAGTGAAATGAACTTGAAATCGGACTTTGCACTTTTTATCGACAAATTTTGACATATATATGCTAATCTCTTAGCCGGAACGATGCTGGCATGCACTCTGAATAATGAAAATATTGAAATAAGCATTAAATTCCAAATGATTTTATTCATTGGTGGAGAGAAACAAAATAAAAATACGTTATTGCGTCGTGTACCCTATCCGATACGGTAAACAAAGTTACTGCCTAAGTACAGGGAACAGGGAGACGAGGCATGATGTGAGAAGGGTTTAAGATCGATTGAGAGAATGACTTATGCTCTCCAAGATCCCAATTACGCATTTCACGGTGAAAATAAGATGCAGGACCAAGAGTAATGAAGACAATAAGACCACGGTATGGACTGATTAGTTTACCCACGGTCTTGCTCGGAAGTCATGCATCGGTTTCCGTCTTTCGTTGTATGACATGTCAACGTCAGTTCTTTGAAGACGAAATAAATAACAAGAACGTCTTGACTTTGTTTACTCAACTCCTCCATTATACATTGAGTGCCTGTCAGAGAGAGAAAGAGAGAGAGCTGGAAGGCCTTTCAATTTCTCCGCGTGTTTAGCTCTACTATGAAAAAATTTCTGAACGAATTCAGGCTTCCTCGTCTTTGTTAGCTATCCAATTTTCCATGCACGATGTATTTTTGACTTTTGGATGCTGACACGCGAAATGAACTGAATACACTAACTCTTTATAGACGAGGGATCTAAATGAAAAATGCGTAGTTCGTCAGCAAAGTAAAGCTTAGGGAGGAGGTCAAACAAGAAATCCTCTTATAAATCCAAATTGCCTTTGTTGGAAAAAGTGAAATGAATATACGTCTGGGTAACTGCTATGCAACAGACGGGATAATTAGTCCAGTAACAGCAAGACAGTAAAATTGAAGTTTTGTCTTTTTTGCCCTTTTATATTAGCAATTTATAAATGATATATAAATAACTTAAATAATTTCTAATTTATATTTCTAATTAATTATTTTTAATGTTCAAATATTCGTTTCCCTGAGAGCATGTTCTATACTTTTGTTATAGGAATGGCTGTAATAGTGAAAAGAGTCTTCCGCTGTTTTTACTCTCAAGTTAGGTTAGATCTTATAAACGAGTAATGTCAGAGCTGAGTGTATTAACTTCATTTGGTGGGAAAATGTCGTAGATACAAAATAATTTTTGACTATGAAAAAATGTTATTGAAGTAATATTTGTTTGTAAGCCGATAAAAGACAAAAAAGCAGACGCTTTGTGTAGTCCGGAAAGAGGGGACACACAAAATATTCTTCTCGCCAATTTTAGATGAAGTTGATTCCCTTCTAGTCCGGCCACTGGCCAGCGCATCCTTTCACTTCCGCAGCTCCCCAATTTTCGTAATTTTCTTCCCCAGCCGTTATCGGGTCATTATCGCCGCGAAAGATGACAGCATTGATTCGGTTTTATGAAGCCCAAACGGCACCGCACGAAGGGCATCAAGAGATAACCAGACACCAGAGATAAGCTTGAATAACGTCATTAACCATAATAACCGCTTCCCCCTTCCGCCCCAAACGACGCGAGAGGAAACAAAGGGATATCTGCATATGTAATTCGGAGAGAGAGAGAGAGAGAGAGAGAGAGAGAGAGAGAGAGGAGGAGAGGAGAGGAGAGAGAGAGAGAGGGACGAGGAGAGGAGGGGGGGAGAAGAGGGAGAGAGGGAGAGAAAGGGGGAGAGAGACGAGAGAAGAAGAGAGAGAGAGAGAGAAACTATCCGTTCCTTTGTCGCAGCCTCATCTCGCTTTACCTGCGAGTGGTACTAGTACTACTCGGGACCCCCCACTTCATGTACGCAATGTACACAGTTCCGTGGTTATTGCCTACCTTCTGTGACGGTTAACACTTCGAAGGGTGCTTGTAGATCGTTAGCGCGTTTCTAATTATGCTCATTTTATAACAGTGCGTATAGATAGATGTCTTAATGTTGATGCATCGAAACAAAGAAGAGCATTTTCATAAGAGATTAAAGGAATGCTACCAGTAGCGTCCGTCCACACTATTGTAAAACATATCATAAGCAATTAATTAAGTCTGGACTGTTTCCAACCTTTTTGTGGTTTATATGAGACTGTTTATAACCTGTTTGTGAAGTGTATGTGACTTTTCAACCTGTTTGTGGTGTGTGCATATGACTTTTCAACCAGTTTGCGATGTGTATACGATTGTTTTCAACCTGTTTGTGATATGTATGTGCATGACTGTTTTCAAAAAGTTTGCGATATGTTTGGTACTGTTTTGCAACCGGTTTGTGATGTGTATGTGACTGTTTTCTACCTGTTTGGGATAATTGGCCTATGTGACTTTTTCTAACCCGTTTTTGGTTTATATGTGACTGTTTTTAAAAAATTTGTGATATATATGTGACTGTTTGTAACCTGTTTGTGATGTGTATGTGACTGTTTTTATCCTGTTTGTGATGTGCATATGACTTCAACCAGTTTACGATATGTATGCGATTGTTTCCAACATGTTTGTGATATGTATGTTTCTTTTCAAAATGTTTGCGCCATGTATGCGATTTTTTCCAACCTGTTGGTGATATGTATATGACTGTTTTGAAAAAGTGTGCGACATGTATGAGTCTGTTTCCAACCTATGTGGTATATATATGTGACTATTTAAAAATGTTTGCGATATGCATGCGATTGTTTCCAACCTGTTTGTGATATGCATGCGATATGTTGTAGAGATGTGTTGATGCCACGTCTTACCTGACAAGTACGTATACGTTCAATAGTACTACTGACCATTTCAAGGCCTGCGATGCATAGGTTTTCTTAAATATCTTTTTAAATATCAACTGTATCGTCTTGAAATTTTGGCCCAACTTGTTTTAGAGCTTCCGCTAATGTATGGCAATATAACTAAGCATCTAAAATTATTAATAATGGCACTTTACTCTTGAACATTTCCAATTTTCTTTGCATTTGACTGAGACTTTCGGACACCGTTAGGAAAGACGGCCCGCCCACTTATTTCTCTCCCTGTTAACAAAATATCAATGAAAGCGTACCGTACTACGATTATGACGTATAGTGGTTTACATTTTTAAATTACTTTATGGATTATTGTTTTATGTATCCAAATTAGTTTATGCAATGAAGTTTATTTGTGTTTCATTATTTTGGGAGATTATTATGACCTCTTGGTTTATTTAGAGTATATATATACTGGAAAATACACCCGCTGAAAATTGGAGGGGCAGTAGTTACAAGCTGTTCAGGTGTGTTTATATTGTCGTCCGGCTTCCACCCACCCATCCTGAACTCAATGCCATTGAGCAGGTATTGGCGCATATGAAGCTATATGTACGTTCATCGTTACGGCATTTCACCAGGGCAGACCTAAAGGCCAGATTGGAGGAAGCAAGGCTTGCTGTCACTAAACAGGTGTGGGAAGGAGCTGTCCAACGAAGTCAAGCTATCGAGAACGAATACTGGCTCACTGATAACGTCCGGGATTGCATAGATCCAATCGTTGTCAACGTCGCCAGTGATGACGAGGACGATCTGTTTTTAGACAGTGATGGGGAGTGAGCTGAAATATCCTTATACGTGTGCATATATAGTCCTGTAATTGATAAGTTTTGATATATTTATCCACCAGTTTTTTATTTTATATGTCTATGCTGTTTTCATGGTTACTTCAAAAATTTACTTCAAAATCTGTGAAATTTCTGTATATATTGTACATACTATATTGGATATATATAATAAAATAATGTATATAGTGATCTTACTTTTAAATAAACTATGATCTGTTTTTTCCTTCCATATTTATATCTCCAATAATAATCTAAATTTCCCACTACCACACCATTCTTATGGAAATAGATAAGAAAGTACATGATAAATAAAAACATACAAATGGCTTTATGAAAAGTAATCAGTAATAAATGGTAGTTCGTGTACATTTTAAAACGTAAAGAAAACATATGGTAGTACACTATTCCATTCATAAGTATCAGACAGAGTAAGAAAGAGAGGAGTGGGCGGGGGGCTTCTTTCCCAACTCTTTGGCTAAGCCAATGACAGGTGTTCGTATATTTACAACTAATACTGAGGAAATTGAATATTTTCTAAGTAAAGTGTCTTAATTATTAATTCCGGGTACTTGATTATATTGCCATATATTAGCGGAAGGTGTAAAACATGTTGTGCCAAATTTTTAGGAAGATACAGTTGATATTTAAAAAGATATATAAGAAAACCTATGCATCGCAGGGCTTAAAATGGTCAGATATGAACCTACGTCAGTATGTTAAAGCTAATGGCTGTCACATACTCTTATCTAGTAAGGTTTAATTTTTCTGCAAACTATGACTTGCCCTATTATTATAATGATAATAACTTTGATTTTAAATCTAAAAATTTCCAAGTGACCATAATGAAAGCCACATCTTTCTTTTTTCTTATCGTAATGAATGGCAACGCGTATTTCATGTGAAATAAGTTTTCTATGGCGATCCAAATGCCGTGCTTCAGGTGTGATTATTATTATTATTATTATTTTTATTTTATTTTTTTTTTTGCTCTATCACAGTCCTCCAATTCGACTGGGTGGTATTTATAGTGTGGGGTTCCGGGTTGCATCCTGCCTCCTTAGGAGTCCATCACTTTTCTTACTATGTGCGCCGTTTCTAGGATCACACTCTTCTGCATGAGTCCTGGAGCTACTTCAGCGTCTAGTTTTTCTAGATTCCTTTTCAGGGATCTTGGGATCGTGCCTAATGCTCCTATGATTATGGGGACGATTTCCACTGGCATATCCCATATCCTTCTTATTTCTATTTTCAGATCTTGATACTTATCCATTTTTTCCCTCTCTTTCTCTTCGACTCTGGTGTCCCATGGTATTGCGACATCAATGAGTGATACTTTCTTCTTGACTTTGTCAATCAACGTCACGTCTGGTCTATTTGCACGTATCACCCTATCTGTTCTGATACCATAGTCCCAGAGGATCTTTGCCTGATCGTTTTCTATCACTCCCTCCGGTTGGTGCTCGTACCACTTATTACTGCAAGGTAGCTGATGTTTCTTGCACAGGCTCCAGTGGAGGGCTTTTGCCACTGAATCATGCCTCTTTTTGTACTGGTTCTGTGCAAGTGCCGGGCATTCGCTTGCTATGTGGTTTATGGTTTCATTTTTCGTATTGCACTTCCTACATATGGGAGAGATGTTATTTCCGTCTATCGTTCTTTGAACATATCTGGTTCTTAGGGCCTGGTCTTGTGCCGCTGTTATCATTCCTTCAGTTTCCTTCTTTAGCTCTCCCCTCTGTAGCCATTGCCATGTGTCATCGCTGGCTAGTTCTTTAGTCTGTCTCATGTATTGTCCGTGCATTGGTTTGTTGTGCCAGTCCTCTGTTTTGTCTGTCATTCTCCTGTCTCTGTATATTTGTGGGTCTTCGTCTACTTTTATTAGTCCTTCTTCATGCACTCTTTAGCCACTCGTCTTCACTGGTTTTCAGATATTGCCCCAGTGCTCTGTTTTCGATGTTGACGCAGTCCTCTATACTTAGTAGTCCTCTCCCTCCTTCCTTTCGTGTTATGTATAGTCTGTCCGTATTTGCTCTTGGGTGTAGTGCTTTGTGTATTGTCATATGTTTCCTGGTTTTCTGATCTATGCTGCGGAGTTCTGCCTTCGTCCATTCCACTATTCCTGCGCTGTATCTGATTACTGGCACTGCCCATGTTTATGGCTTTTATCATATTTCCAGCGTTGAGTTTTGACTTGAGTATCGCCTTGAGTCTCTGCATATATTCTTTCCTGATCGTGTCCTTCATCTCTTGGTGTTTTATATCCCCTCCTTCCATTATTCCCAGGTATTTGTATCCTGTCTCATCTATGTGTTTGATGTTGCTCCCATCTGGTAGCTTTATGCCTTCAGTTCTCGTTACTTTGCCTTTTTGTATGTTGACTAAGGCACATTTTTCTATTCCAAACTCCATCCTGATGTCCCCAGATACAATCCTTACAGTCTGGATTAGGGTATCTATTTCTTTGATGCTCTTACCATACAGCTTGATATTGTCCATGAACATCAGATGGTTGATTCTGTTGCCTCTTTTCTTGAGTTGGTACCCGGCATCCATCTTCTGTAGTAAATTTTGTCATGGGGAATCATGGCTACTACGAAGAGTAGTGGGGACAGTGAGTCGCCCTGGAAGATCCCTCTCCTGATATTAACCTCTGCTAGTCTTATTCCAGAGCTTGTAAGTATTGTATTCCAGTTGCGCATTGTATTTTTGAGAAAGCTGATGGTGTTTTCCTCTGCCCCATATATTTTCAGGCATTCTATTAGCCATGTGTGTGGTATCATGTCGAAGGCTTTCTTATAGTCTATCCATGCCATGCTTAGGTTGGTTTTCCTTCTCCTACTGTTCTTCATTATCATTTTGTCTATCAGGAGCTGATCTTTTGTGCCCCTACACTTCTTTCTGCAGCCTTTCTGTTGGTGGGGGATGGTGTTTGTCTCCTCTAGGTAATTGTATAGCCTTTCACTGATGATACCTGTAGTAACTTCCACATTATTGGTAGGCAGGTGATAGGCCTGTAGTTACTGGCTATATTTCCCTTACTCTTGTCTTTTTGTACTAAGGATGTTCTTCCTGTGGTCATCCATTTGGGTGCATGGTGATTTGAGATACAATGCTGGAGTTGTTCTGCTATTCGTGAGTGTAGGGCCTTGAAGGTTTTGAGCCAGTATGCATGGACTTCATCGGGACCTGAGGGTTTCCAGTTTGGCATTTTCTTTAGTTGGTGTCTGACTGTTATTATTATTATTATTATTATTATTATTATTATTATTATTATTATTATTATTATTATTATTATTAACTATGCCTGTAAACATGATATCAAAATCTTCCGCATTTACATATTTATCATATTCATCGTAGACGATATTATTATTATTATTATTATTATTATTATTATTATTATTATTATTATTATTATTATTATTATTATTATTATTATTATTATTATTATTATTATTATTATTATTAACCATGCCTGTAAACATGATATCAAGATCTTCCGCATTTACATATTTATCATATTCATCGTAGACGCATAGTTGAAAATAATGTTAGATTAGTAGAATCTTCTTCTTCTTCTTCTTCTTCTTCTTCTTCTTCTTCTTCTTATTATTATTATTATTATTATTATTATTATTATTATTGTCGATACCGTTGTTGAGATAATGTGAATGTGTAGAGAGAGAGAGAGAGAGAGAGAGAATGACGCTAGTAGACTCCCAACATTATATATATTATATATATATATATCTTTATTATATATATATATATATATATATATATATATATATAAATATATATATATAGATATATATATATATATATATATATATATATATATATATATATAAAGAGAGGAGAGAGAGAGAGGAGAGAGAGAGAGGAGGAGAAAGAGAGCGAGAGAGAGAGAGAGAGAGAGAAGAAATCAATACGAAATCATTGTGTAACAAAAATAAATTTCTTGACTCATGTTTGGATCAAACCCAGGTCTTTCAATGTTAGTCGAAAAATTTTTTGCTGTTCCACCAGCGATTGTTTGTTGTTTACTTCTGCCTAATTCGTCCAGAAGGGATAATTCGAATAAAATGCCGTAAATTGGGTCACTGTGAGTAAGGGAGTTTTCTGGCTTCACTAATATATATACATATGTATAGATATTATACATTGTATACATAATCTGTATGCATATATTATATATGTATATATAAAAATATATATATACATGATGTTTCATGGAAATATATATATATATATATATATATATATATATATATATATATATATATATATATATATAATGTGTATGTATTATTATATACGAATATAAACCTTATGTTGAAAACGATGTCGTGATCTATGCCTGTTGGGTGATCAGTGGAATGACCACATCACAGAGATAAAAAATGATTTGGAGACGCCTCCTATGCAACAATACCGCCAACACAAAAAATGTACCCACCAAAAACGTCATACACGCCAAGCTATTCTGGTTTTTCTTATCCAAAAGTATTTTTTTTTCTTTTTAGCTGATAGGTAAGATGGGCGAAAGAAGAGTGAGGGCAGTTAGCTAGCTACCCATGGTGGGGAATAGTTTAGAAAGTTAAGTATTAGTAAGAGTAATGTAAAGAGTGATTTATCCACACATTTATTTGGGTAAGGGTACAATTTTCCTATCTAATATAAACATAATACAATAATGATTTTACAGTATATTAACATGGTAAATTGTACAGATTACATATGTTGAATTTTATTTCTTAATAGTATATTGCATATCGATAAAAAGTTTTGCCTAGAACAGCTTCATCTATTTGTCTTTCGAACTTGTTGCAATGGGAAGTGTCAAAGCAGAATGTGAAATGGAATATTTATGTTTACGAATGATATGTCTATTATTCTTGTTCTTTATCGGTGACACCTTCTAACTTAGGAAAATACTGACAACTTATCATCGTATCAGGTGACGATAGAGAGTGATATGATTGTTTCTGCAAAGCGTACGCCCACTGCAATATCGATTTACCAAGAAGTATATTTCAAATGCTAATCAGTGGATGTTAGTGTCGGTGCACGGAAGAATAGAAGAGATAAATTCTCTCTGGGATACCTGATAGTAAATGCTGATAAAAGAGGTAAATCACAGAATAGCTGAAGCAAGCGAGTTAACAGGAGCTCTGCTACAAAAACTGTACAAGAAGCGAACTTCTAGGTAAGCGTTACGTGGATTTTATGGAGGGGTTGTCCATTCGTCTCCCCTTGAAAGGACACCCAGTGTGAATACTGAACGGTAGTGAAAGACTGAAAGAAGAAGCTATTGAGATGAGCTGTTTGCTCAAATTACGTGGAATAAGGAGAGACGATAAGTTGAAAAACAGATACAGTGTTGTGGAAAAATGGTAACCACAGTTTAAAAGGCGGATCAGTATACTGAGGTGGTTTAGTCACATAGAGAGATTAAGCAGCTGAGTTCGAATAGGGCATAATGAAGGGAAAAGGATAAATAGAAGACCGAAAAAATGCTGAATAAAGTGAAAGAGATATTGGAATGGAAGGGCTTTAGTAATTATAAAGCACAAGACCGTGAGTATGGTGGAAGTGAAAGATTCGGTATTAGGCAGCAAGTGAGGGGGAAGGAATTCGGGGTCGACATGTTACTGACGAGCGTCCTTTGTTTATACTAGCTGACCTACCCGACGCTGCCCGGGAAAACTGTGAATGACAAGCTATGGGTAGGGAGGGGGAAGTGGAGGGAAGAGGGGTGGAGAGGGGGGAGGGGAAGGAAAGTAGAGGAAGGGACGGGAAGAAGGGAAGGGAAGCGGGGAGGGGATGGAAAAAGAAGGGAAGAAGGATGGGGTGGTGGCATTGGGAGGGGAGAGAGGTATGGGAGGGTGAGGGGAAGATAGGGGGGAGGGAAGGGGAAGAGGAAATTACATTTCTCTGTTAGAAGAGGAAAATCATCTCCCTGAACATAAGCCTGTCTCCCTTTCAACAATAGTCAGACCTTTTATAGATTGTGTGAAGTAAGTGGATTCAGTATACACGAATGTACTGCTAACTCACTACTATAACTTTTAAACTTCAGAAACTCCACCCCTCCCTACTTCCCTCCCATTAACCCTTACCCTGTCATCCACAGTTTTCCCGGGCAGCGCCAGGTAAGTCAGCTAGTATATATAAGGCTATAAACCATCCTCGATCAAAGCCCTATCCAAGTTTTTGTTTGGTTTAAATCCGTCAAGCCGTTTAGCCGTGATTGAACGACAGACAAGACAGATTAGACGGACATAACGCCCATTATAGTATAATGACATGAAACTGCAGATGATGTTCAGGGAAACAACGAGTGAAGGGTGAGATTTTCACGGTTTGTTAACTTCGGTCAGGAACAATATACAAAATATTCACCTCTATAATTCGACAACCAGGATAAGGGAATTCGAATTTCAGCTTCGTTTATTCACTTCAACATTCGCTGTCAAAACTACTTTTGTGTGTTGGTACCTTTGCTTTTCGTAACTTCCCCCTGTATTTGTCAGCAAACGGATAAACAGAAGACGCGCGAACAGACCTTCACCGGAAGGAAAACCGTTATTTTTGGTGCAGGTTGTTGCTTATAATTTTGACTACCGTGAATGCAGTGAATGTACTCTAGCGATTATTACAACTTCGGGCGGATTAATATCGGAGTCTGGCTCTGCACCGCTCCTGCAACGAGTTCTCTAGTAATTGGGAATCAAGGTCCATCGGAGGCAATTATGCCGCTGTAATTTGTTTTCGAAAACTATTGCTCGGCACAAATGAACACGCTGTAGCAGTTTGGAGGGTAAAGATCGAGGCAATTGTATGTGTTGTTATTTAGCGTAACAGTCGGATAGAGGAATGAAATGCCAGCGGAGAGAGAGAGAGAGAAATATAAGTTTTGCTACAAAGAGCATTCTTGACAAGCATACCGAGTTAGTTGTAATAAGCGACGTTCTGCTAAGTTTAGCAACAGTGCAAGTTCGTTGAATGTTCAGTTCACCCTACTGAATCTTGCAATAGTTCCCGGAGTAACGACGTCTGCAGTTATAATTGGTATATGAATGAAACTGTTTCGACTCTTTCTTATATAAAGAGAAGAGAATTAAAACGGTAAATGTATCTATGTTAAAATGATACTTTGTGCAATGAACATTTACTCAACAAGCTAAGAATAGTGATAAAACTTTTATCTTTTGTTGCAAATAGAAGATTGTTCGATTGTATCATATGTCACTTAAAATTTCTCTTCACAAAACTGTGCTCCTCTCTAGTCGCAAAAGGCCAAAAACGACCAGTTAAGCTTACACCACTCAATAATTCCTTAAGGAATTTGTAAAAAACTAACTCCTGTGTTTGCCTTAGATCTCAGCATCAGTATAAAGAGTTTATCTTTAATATTTTTTTATTTATTTCTATGTAAAGGAAATGTGAACAGTTTATATTATCAGAACTTCTTCACATTGTTTTAAGGGCTAGTTGTGGGAGGCCGTATTAAAAATTTGTTTACGAACTTGGAAACCTTGTTTGTTGAAAAATTTCTTGAATCTAGTTCTCCCAACTCTCTCTCCCTCTCTCTCTCTCTCTCGCTCTTCTCTCTCCTCTCATCTCTCTCTCTCTCTCTCTCTCTCTCTCTCTCTCTGATAATCAGTGAGAACTTCTCAAGAAAGAACTACTGGTGCCTGCTCCCTAGTTTTAATGAAACTTACTCTCCACCTGTGTAGGCTTGAGAAAACCTCGTATCATTTCTCTTGATGCTTTTACGGCATTTAACTCAGTCTAACATAAGGTTCCGCTATTTAAACGTCTTCTGCATCAGTTTCTGCTTTCTATCCAGTTTCTTTTAACCTTGTTTAACTTTTTCAAACCGCCGTGATTAAATTCAAGCTGTTGAATATATCATTATTTTTGTTTTATTTTTCGTTAGTTTGGTGGCTTTCAGGTTCATCTTCTCTCGTCCACTAAGTTCAAAGAATGCTCTTCAATTCTGTTCCACTCCTTCGCATACCAGTGGGTTGACATTCTTTGTTATTCCCGTTCTCTGATTTTTTAATCTAATTCGCAAATTACCTTTACTTTAGCTAATAGAGCTGACCTTCAAAATATTTCTTGAATGGGAAATCTGGAACGTAAATAATTTCAAAAGCTTTCAGACCTCAGTTCTCTTTTTATTTTCTTGCTCGGATTCTTCTCCTGTTCGGCTTTCTATACACAAAATGTAGTCTCCCTCGTCTGCTATGAATCTTCTGTGTTCATGTGAATTCACGTTTGTCTCTGAAATATGGCAAAGCTCAGTGCTTGGCCTCTGGCTTAAATTCTATATTCAATTCAATTCAGTTCAAACTTTCAGTCTCTTTCAGATCGCTACGTATTCATTCTTGCTGTCGTATGTTCTTTTCTCTATATGGGTTATTGAAGTTTTATTTTGGCTATATAAGTTCTATTTTGAAATACTCGTTATGTTTTGAAGATGGGTTTGGTGGTGGGGGGTGGGGGAGCTCTCTATTTGTTTCCTCTCTTTGGAAAACTGGTACACAATTTGTTAAATCAATGGCCACCCACCTCACTGCAAATTGAGATTTGTTTTCGTCTGCGTAAGGTAATTTTTTTTGTTTCTATTTCATTACTCCTTAGTTTGAGATCCAAATGGATATACATGAAACATGAAAGATTCGGACATTTTGTGAAGTTCAGTGGACATTTTGCGAAGTTCTGGAACACTGCTGTCATATTTTGGACGCTTGCATTTTAGTCACCTCGCTTAATACTATTTATTCTAAGGCACTTCGTTTGATGAATTTTCTTCAGCCTCTCTCTCTCTCTCTCTCTCTTCTCTCTCTCCCTCTCTCTCGCTCTCTCTCTCTCCTATATGAAGTCATCGGTCACTCTTGTGTTGAGCTCAAGAAAACAGATTCTCGGGTGGCCTAGTAACACCTTCAGGCCTCCTGTTTCCACTTATATTCCGTGGAAATTGCTACTTTTCAGTGAACACACTTCATGACTGTTGCTATCCTCTGCCAAGGAATTCACTTCCTTCCTCTGTGTTTCATGACTTGCGTCCTTTCCCCGTTTAAATATCCTGACGTGGGGGTGGGGACCTGTATACCTTTTTTATTTTTTTATTTTTTCTTGGTTTCTTCTGTCCTGGGCTAGAAAAGGGCATTAGGCTGCTCGACCCATTAGTCTCTGCTTTAAAAAATGGGCGTCATGTAGAATATTGTTGGAATAATAATAATAATAATAATAATAATAATAATAATAATAATAATAATAATAATAATAATAAGAGCAGACTAACGACAACGAAAGAGATAGAGAGTGGGCATGAAAAAAGAGAGAAATAACAACAGTTTTTTCTTACCGACCGTAGAAAACGAACCGAAATTACGAAGGGAAAAGTATATTTGGGAAAAGATGAAGGAAACACCAGCAGAAGAGAGAGAGCTTCCATCTCTCGGTTTCCCCGGAATTAGCAAAAACGCTCCGCGAGAACTCTTTTGGGGGATGAATAATGGCGCATCTTCCCGCTTATGGAATAAAATTTATTTCGCCGATCTCTTTTGCGGAGAAAAGGAGGTTTCAGTCCGGAATATTTCGTTATAGATGATTTGTTAGAAGCAATACGCTTCGATGGCCTTGTTATGCAGAATCCGTCGCAAATTGCAGAATACTTTCCATCGGAATGTCGTGGACTTACAAAATCATAATCATGAGAGACGGTTGTTGCCCTGTTAATGAATAATATTTTACAGACGGCTAGAAAAGGAAGGGATATGGAGATGGTAAATAGAAAGGGAAGAAGGGCACTCATAGGAAAAAAATAAAAGACGAAGTCACCGTTCTTTGCAATCCAAGGATGACGGATTTCCGCGAGGTCAATGTGGGAAGGAGTCACCCGACGGGCAATACGAGGCTGCCTGGCGTAGGCCAAACCCTGTGTGATTAGGAATGGGTCATGAGGGAGGCGTGGGATTGTTGATTGTAAAGGAAGAGGAGGCGACTGTGAATTAGTAAATTTAACGAAGGACAATAGGATGAGACAAGAGTTTTGGGAGAGAAGGAATGTTATCGGAAGCCAAAGCTGCAATGCATGAAGGGATTGCTAAGCCTACTAGCCATTATGGAAGTGAAGTGTAGGTACTGATTATATGAATGAAAGAATAATTCTCGGTCCTTTCAAGAAGGTTGGTTTGTTTAGTTGAAGTTTAAAAAGAATGGCCGAAGGGCTTATAAATGCAGGGATACAAGGATTTAGCGCCTAAACTAAACAATACTGTTCGAAAGTGCTAGAAGGGAGGTAGAGGGAACCCAATAAGTGTCGAGTAGATTGTGCAGATTAGGTTTTAGAAAGGAAATGTCAGATTGTAGAGGAGTGGTATATTGTGTATCGGTGGGCTGACGAGCTGGTGATGGGCCTCGTAGTATGTAGATACAGAAAACGACCGATGTCATTCTAGTTTTTCGCACAAAAGTTTCCCTTTTGATTCTGCAGTTGAAGGGCAATATGGCAATGAATGATTTTTCTTTAGAGCCAAATCTTATATCTTATATAGGTACCTTGTTGATGAAGTTCAGAGTATATATATATATATATATATATATATATATATATATATATATATATATATACCTATAACGCTGGTCGACCGACGAGCTAAGTTAAGCAATATCGGGTCCGGTCATTATCTGGATGGGTGACCACTGAGAATATAGTCAAAGCTATCAAAGAAGTTAGATGCACTATTGAGGTTCCTGTGCTTGTATCAAATAATATTATCTGATTAGGGAGGTAGTGCCGTCAGTGCACCTCATGCGGTGCACTGTGAGCATTACTTGAGGTTCTTTGCAGCGCGCCTTCGGCCCCTAGCTGCAACCCCTTTCGTTCCTTTACTGTACCTCGTTTCATATTCTCTTTCTTTCATCTTACTTTCCACCCAATGCGAGATTTTTCTCCTCTTACACCATTTAAACCTTTTCCTGTCAATTTCCGTCCAGCGCTTAATGACCTCATTGGTTCAAATGCTTGGCCTTTGGCCTAAAATCTATATAAAATTATTTCTGTTGGTTTTCAGTTACAAAAGAAACGTAATTAAATGCATATGGCATAGTTCCAGGGTTACAATGGATGTTGATATTGTGTTTCTCATTTACGATTAAGAACTATAGATGGATGGAGAGAGTTTTTTATACTGACAGGTTTTTATTAAACCGACGAAAATAATTATGCTCTACCTATCTATCTATCTATCTATCTATCTATCTATCTATCTATCTATCTATCTATCTATCTATATGTCAATAGATGCGATGCATAGTCTAAAACATTTGTAAACCACATTTGAAACCGTATGATCCGGGTTAAACAGCTCGTAAATAGCTTTTTGGTTAGAGCTTATTTACGTAATGAAAAACAAATAGACTGTGAACGCACAGCATTACTAATGCAGTAATAGAATATAAACATTGCCGGTTTTGAAGTTTGTTTTATTTCCAATAATGACTCGGACTCCCATGTTTTCAGTCGTATCGTATTGCTAAAGCGCCCCTTTTGAAATTTCAGGGAAAAAAATAAAACAAAATTAGTAATTGACAGGATTTCTTTCATTTCAAGTATGGAATCATTTTCCAGGTCAAAAACACACAAATTCAAAAGCGGAATGAAAAAAAAAATGTATATGTCATCGTATGACGTGGAAACGAGGCAGTCATTTCTGATTCCATTTTTCTGTCTCTCACGCGTTCACTTTCTCTCACTTTTTCTCTCTTTTCAATTCACTTTGTCCACACGGTATGTATTGCATCTTTTGAAATAGATTTCATCTACTGCGCCTCTGCTGCTGCTGCTGCAGCTGCTCTTTGACGCGACGGAAAGAAAAAAAAAAGAGAAAATTGCCGAGATTTTTCCCGATCCATTATTACAGAATCCCCTTTCAGACAAATCACATTCGCGCTTAATTAACACGACGTGTTTCAATCTCCGTAGGAGAGCTCGCGACTTTTCTCTGCCTTCGACGAGGATTTCGTTTTGCAAAGATATTCTGAAGCTCGTTTCAAGGTTAATTGCTTCACCTGCCTGTCGGTGGGTCGGTCTAGCGACCTTAGTCTAGGCTTCTTTTTTCTCTCTCTCTCCAAGCGGCGCTGTGATGCTTATTCTCCTTTTTTACGTGATGTTGCAACGATGAGAGCGACGATCACTCAGATGGGGTAATTATGAAAATAACGAAGGCGCTTCGAATGTATTCGGGCGAATATTTATCATGACTTCATCCGGCGGACAGCATTTCTCAGTCACCCGAGACGTAGCAGCTATGTCTGTCTATTCGAGTTTAGAACTCCATTCCCTTTCACCTTGGTCTCGCAAAAGCCGTAATATCCAGTTACCTCTCCTCGAACGGTGTGAGTTATCGTGCATTTCGTTTCTTCCTCATCAAATCCACAAACAGTGAAAATTCCAAGATATGAAGTTTGGTTTCTTATATATATTTATATGTACACGTACCCTCCAGAAATTGAAATATAAAATCTATGTTTTGGTCACCAGGGAATACATGAGAGAAATTAAAATCTTTACAAAAGCGTCAATCTTTAAGCGCAGGTGTAAACGAGTTTATAGGAGAGAAATGCAAAAAAAAAAAAAATTACTAAAATATCCATCTTTTGTCATTTATTTCAGAAAAAATGTCAATAAGGATGTCAGGGCCAGACCGTTCCAGCAACGCCTATGGCATCCTGAAGTTGTCGGAGCTGGTTTGTAGATTATCTTCAGTTCTTTGTTTGTTGATACGAGGAGGCCCAGGTCTGCTCTTAGCTCTCTTGATTCTATATTCTTGGCTATTTAGCTTCTTTATCCTGCTATTTAGCTTTCATAGTGGAGCCAGAGAATCCTGATTTTTGCTACTTAACTATATTAACTTCGCTTCTGAGTTGCCTCATCTTGCCCTTTATCCTCATTTCCCTATTCTTGGCTGCTCTTGAATTTTTGATAATTCTTTTTAAAGAATGTTATTCCGGACCTTTCTTTGATATCAAAGTGTAAATTCTCTCTCTCTCTCTCTCTCTCTCTCTCTCTCTCTCTCTCTCTCTTCAATTCAATATTTTTATTATAAAGTTCCTCCTTTTTTTTTTTTTACTATTCCTCTTATATTACACTTCGGCCACTGATATTCTTAAAGTCCCAAGAAAAAAAAAGATAAAGCAAATACTGGATATTTTCTAAGAAAGTTAATGTTTTTCTCGTCGAGTCTTCTGTATTTCGTTTCTCAATTTATCCATATTTTGATTTTAGTCTTCCTTGCTCTCCAATTTTTTCACATCCGAAATTTACTAATTAATTCTCTGTCATGATTACTTAGTTTTTTTTCTTTTGTCTTACCTTTTGAAATGGGTTTCTGTCTGTACTTATTCCAATTTGTTTCGTGCAAAAACATCAGGCGGTTTCCACCTGCGTGATATTGTTTGTTGTTTTGTGATAGCGTTCATCTGTTTTTTGAAAATGAGGGTTAATAAAGACATCAAAATGGTCAGCGTCTCTTACTTGTTTTTCCACAGTTGTTATGTAAACTGGGTGTTATATTGCTTAAGATCCATAGTTACATACATACGAACATACATATTACATGTTCATACATAGATTACATGTATATTTACATACGTATATTTGCAAATACCAAGCCACTAACATCTTTTGATATTCAGTTCACTTTAACTGGGATTAATTCTACCTCGAAAGAGGATTAAATATGATAACTGATTGCTAAATTTGTAAAACCAACCGTGGTTAACCTAAATAGTTTTGATACTGATAAACATTTGATTTTTTATATACTTTAACATACTAAGCCGCAAATAGAGAGCGAGAGAGCGATTAATTTGAAATTTTCTCTTCACTAATATTATTTTATTCGTTATTTAGTCAATAATGTGTTTTTCATATAATTGGACAGTTTTCAACTATATCTGTCTTTACGCAAACTGTTTTTTAACGCCTTAAAGTATAACTCATCTATAAAAGATTTATACTGCATATTTTGTATACAGAGGATGCAAGTATCTCATGTATACGTATGGGAATATGAGAGCATTATATATTTGCATATATATGAGTGTACATATGTATTGTTTTATACACGCACACACACACACACACACACACACATATATATATATATATATATATATATATATATATATATATATATATATATATATATATATATATATATATATATGTGTGTGTGTGTATGCAAACATCATATCTGCTCTGATATGCCCATACGTATACATGAGATACTCGTATCCTCTGTATAAAATATGCAGCATAAATCTTTTATAGATGAGTTATACTTTAAGGCGTTAAAGAAATGTTTGCGTAAAGACATTCGAATTAGTTGGCGAGTCATACGTATACAAACACACACACATAGTGTATATATATATAGTGTACTGTGTATGTGTGTTTGTATACGTATAACTCACCAACTAATTCGAATGCTTTTCTCTTCTCCACAGACATTCCTGCTAGTTTCGATGGGCATCTTTAAGGGAGCAGATCTCATCTTCAGTGCATCCCATCCCGTAGCCATCGACACCTTCTTTTCGGGCATGTTCGTCATGGGTATCGTCATCACGGCCATCTTATTCATCTGCCATCTCGTCGGGCAGACGACCTACCTCCAGCAAACGTTCTTGGTAAATAGATATAATAATAATAAAATAATAATAATAATAATAATAATAATAAAAGAGGTTCTCAATCAGTGGCTTGTTCGATTTCTGCAATTGCCAGTATGTTCTTTTTTAATCCTCTTTACTCGTGGCGTAGAAAATCTTTAAACGGAACAGACCCAAAATGTCGTAGCTCTAAACTCACTAACAGTAAAACCCGCTTCTAGAGATAAGTGAGCACACAGTGTCCCCTCGGATGAACTAGCAAGTCTTTGAGACATCTTAATCCTTATAACTCCCTGTAACACTCTACTACAAGATATTACAAGGCCAACGTTCAAATGTTTAACATTCTGTACATAGTCTTTTGCTTGTTTTCAGAGAATGTTTGCATATTTGCTACATTTCTTCGCTAATCTGAGTTCAATCTTTTAACTAGTAGAACATACTAGTTAAAAAATGCTTCTCTGAAGACATTACGATGCAAGTTTTTGTCTGAAAGACATCGCTTTCATGTCTAATACACTTCTAACGCGCGTTTACAGACTCATGTGTATATATAATATATACATTATAGTATATATATATATTATATAGTATATATATATATATATAATTATATATATATCTATATATATTATTATATATATATAGATATATATATATATACTATATATATATATTATATATAGTTTATATATATATATATATATTATAGTATATATAAAGATATATATTATAGTATATATATATATGTATATATATATATATATTAGATATATAATATATATATATATAGATATATATATATGCGAACATGTAGACATCAGAGGGTTACCGAAACTCAGAAGATCAATTAAGGAGTTTATTGTGATACGTTTCGTGGTGTCATCCTGACACATCGTCAGTCTGTAATGTAAAATCAAATCACATTTATAAAAAAATATATAATTAAAGTTTACATGCTATTTTAAAAAGGAAAACATAAAATACTAAAGTTATTCATGAAAATTATTGTTAAAAGCTAAAAATACTAAAATTATTTACAAGGTGACATTAAAATTGAAGAAATTTAGGATTAAAAAGGAATATTAACCTTAATAAAGCGAAGGATAAGACAGGAATGGCTGTAGGACCGTCGTCTGCCCAGATCTCGACGACGCCAAGAATCCCTCAATTCTAGTCAATCCTCTGAGTAGAGGATTGACTAGAGTTGAGGGAAAGACTCAAGTGTCATTATATATTGGCTATGCTGAGTATTGTCTATTATCGAAAAATGTTTTTTGTTAATTTCAATTTTACATAGAGCTGCATGATTTCTTATATTAGAAAGTTCAGGGTTGGTTATCCTCTGGCCAATTCTGTAGCTCACTCCCAAATGACTAGAATATCGAACTTGCAACGAGCGTTTCGTCGATCCAACGTAAATACCGGGACACCCCGGGAAAGTAATTTGTAAATAATATTGGATAGCATAAACGGTTGCAAATTCTCTTTATGACTAAGAAGTGAGCCTATTTTTAGAGGACTAATAGGTATTAAATTAACTTTGAGACTTCCGAACTCTCTTTCAATAATTTTCTTGATACGGTCTCCTAATTTATTTTTGAAAAAATATGGAATATAGGCGTATAAGGGTAGTTTTGGTACATCAAAGGAAGGAGTATTTTCCGTGAAGTTTAAGTTAAGTAATTTATTTACCATTTTATAAAATACCTCGGTAGGGTACGAGTTAATTAAAGAATAATCTTGGTAAGATTCAATTTCAGAGTGGAATGATTTCCAATCAGAAGCATTCCTATAAGCGCTCTAAAGACTAAAGTGGAGATGGCATTTAGTTTAAAATTGATGAAGCACGATCTATAAAAATTATTCCCCATTCCTGTGAAGGTGTGTTTCCTATAGACAGAAGATAACCAGAGATAATAATATGTTTAATACTTCTGTCTATAGGAAACACACCTTCACAGGAATGGGGAATAATTTTTATAGTTCGTGCTTCATCAATGCTTCTGATTGGAAATCATTCAACTATATACGTCTGCGGTATGTCCAATAAAAAAGGGTGAGGTTGGGGAAAGTATTCGAAGTTCATATGAAATTATGTTTGAAGATCCACAAAAAACATAAAACAATGAAATGATATGGTCCATTTCGACCTTAAAAAGAACTCTCTTCCTTATCCCTGATACTTCTTCATAACAGTTCTAGAATTTATCATCCAATATTAACGAATGAAAATTCTCACAAAGCCATTCCTCCCCACAGGAACCGTTGATAAACATAACTATGTTTATCGGCCTAGCAGCAGTTGGTGGCATAATCATAGGATGTCTCAGCAGCGATGACGGATATGTCCTCGAGAACAAGGTAGCAGAGGCCTACGCTATGACAGCCACGACGTGGATATCTTCGGCGATCTATCTCGTGGATTTCATCTATTCTGTCATCGTGTATAAGAAATAGTCATTAGGAATAAGACTACCTTAAGATGCAGAAGAAGAACTAGTTAATCATTCTTTGATTACTCTTTTTGCCATTTCTTCCAAGTCAGAATTTGCAAGGTGCTTTCGTTAGCTGAGGTAAAGATTGGTCGTTAAGTATGTATCATCGTATTCTGTTGTCCTCTTGATTTACCCAAGAGATTTAACGAGCTTTCGGCAAAGAAAGAAATTAGATATACTGAAGAACAAGATATCGACGTCCTAATGTATAGACTTGATGAAATGAAACCCTTGAGTTCACTGATTATTTAGTGTTGACCATTTTTTTCCCCCACTGACACCAGTATGTCATTCTGTCTTTTCCTAAATCATGTTTTAAGGATTTCATAGAAATTGAGCAGAAAATTATAAAGGGTTTATATTTTGCGAGATTGAAACTGAGCCAGAAAATCGAGTTAGAAAGCTTTCATCAGATAAGTTAAGAAAAAGTCTTCCCTGTTCATTTCTACAGGCAGAAAGATATATATATTTATATGTGTAGCTATATATATATATATATATATATATATATATATATATGATATTATATATATATATATATGTATATATATATATATATATATACATATATATATATATATGTATATATATATATATATATGTATATATATACATATATATATATATATATATATATGTATATATGTATATATATACATATATATGTATATATACATATATATATATATATATATATATATATATATATATATATATATATATATATATTGTTATGTATGAGCCTGGCCTTGAAAGGACTACAATACGTAAACAGGAATAGTTGAGGGAAAAATAGAATGAAATTCCTTGAACTTACCATAAAAAGGATTTACAGTGATAATTTACTCTAGAGGAGAAGGTCGCCAGAAACTCAGCTAATTACTTTACATCTATTTATTTACAAGAAGGCCCTCACTGGCCTGGAGAAAAGTAAATGCAGCATGTCACATGTTGGGACCCATATGTCTCTCACAAATGGATAGCTGGCTAAAATGTGATTCATGTAATAAAAGCTTGGTTTCGATATCTTGCGGTAATGCAACACTTGCGGGCGGACAGACTTGACATGTGACTCAGGGAATCTGGAAAAAGATCCCAGATTAGACAAGATAAAAGAAAAAGGACTTCTTGCACAAGTTACGATTATTCAGTTCTCTAACACTGGGGAAAAGGAACTCTAATTTTAACTGAGGTATGCACTGAAGACTTAGTCTTTAACAAGTCACAAGGGGAAGCACGTGGCCCGATGAGGACAAAGGGCTTTTCTTTTGATGTAGGAGGGATAAAAGTGAGACTTGGAAATGGAATTAGCAAGAGTCGTATGGTAGTAAAAGTGCTGGTTTGGAGTTTACACTTTAGACGTACCTGGATGCCAATGTCAGTGGACCCTTTTGTGGGGAAAAAATGCGGCGTCGGCTTAGGTCTCAGATTTGGGCGCGTCAATAAAGCCGTTAGACTTAAGTGTGGGAGGCTCGCTGGCTGGACATCCGTCCGAGGTTATGACTGCAGTCGACTGAGAAAGATCGCAGGTGTCTCTCATGGGTGTTGGGGGTCAGCTTAACCCCCCCAGGACAGGGCAGGGCAATCCTGGAAACAGAACATACAGCCAGCAGAGGGTTCACATGAAAAAGAGCTTAAGATATAGGCCTAAGAAGTATCAGTCTGCCTACATCCTTCCCTTTGAGATACGTCCCTAAAGCTGACAAGAGTCTATTTTCTCCCTTCTCGCAGGAAATTTCTACATCTGGCTGGCTAGCTTTGGTTTCCCCACCCAAATCAGCTGATATTTGGAGGAATATGGCTGCCTTTTTACAAATCAAAATAATTACTAAAATGCTGGGTAGACAAAAAGATCAATAAACGTAGCAATATATATATATATATATATATATATATATATATATATATATATATATAAATAACTTGATCACGAAGTAAACTAAAACGTGATGCTATGTATAATAAATAAAGGTTTTTGCCACGAAGGAAAAAATGAAAAGCGAGATAGCCAAGAACTTTCGGTCTAGAACCGAAAGTTCTTGACTATCTCGCTTTCATTTTTTCCTTCGTGTCAAAAACCTTTATATATATATATATTATATATATATATATATATATATATATATTATATATATATATATATATATATATGAAATTCTTATGGACTATGATAGAGGGCTGATAAATTTTTCGATACACGCTCATGTATATTTATGAATTTGCAAGTCTACGTTGTGAGCCAACTTTAAATATTTGCATTCTAATTACGAGTAAACTTAGGTTTATTCACGATGCACCCTACCCTTGCATGACCCCAAATATGCTGAGCGAAAAAAAAAGATATCCTTTGTTATAACTGCTTATTCATGATTTACAGAGACTTTCATTACCGCCTTGAGTCTTCGCAATTTCCTCTGTGGGAGCAATAACATGCTTTATGACAGTTACACTCGTGATTATAGCCTCGAAGCATGAAGCAAATAGAAGGAAAAGCCTTAATCCTAGTTTGCTTCTTTCCCTTATTTCCCTTAGAATCCCCTTTATGCTCTCGTCTGTAGCTGGAATTACAGATGTGCAGCTTTTCTTTAAGGACTCCATCTCCGCTTGGAGCGACATTATAGTGGAATACGATCTTGTGCTACGCCTAATTACGAAGAGGAATAACGAGAAGGAAATCTCTGATCTAAATCACAGCCTACGGGTAAATGGACAGTCGGTAAAAAAAAGTGAAGTACGACGCAAGCATCCTGTCCTTTGTCATAATGTCATTTGTGTCTTGTATCCTCAGGATACACACACACACACACACACACACACACACACACACACACAGATGTCTGATGCTTTCCCTTGGCAATAAGTCTATTAAATAAAACGCATATCTTCCGTTTCTGAAAAAATCCGCTTCCATTAACTTTAATAAGAAAACAGCCAGATATACCTATAAAAATCCCCGGATTTCTCTTCTATTCTGTCGTGCATTTTACGGACGATTCCGTGCTGATTCATTCTTCTATTTATGCAGGAATCAAATAATTAAAAAAAGACGATAAAAATAGATTGGAGTTTTATGGAAGCCAAGTTTACGTATCCATTTTTCCCGGGAGAGAACGAGCAAGGCTCACCGGCTTACACTGATTTTAATGCAGTCGTTTTTGGTTCGAAAAATTTTCTTGGAGAATTTGCTCCTCAAATATCAGTATTATAACGTCATCCCATTATTTTACGAAGTCTTGTGACGTGAAGATTCTGAAATTATTTTCTTTTTTGTTCTCGTTTTCTGTTGCAAACGGAGATTGGAAGCCGGAAAACTAATATTTTGTTATTACAATTTTGCACCTTCATGAGCCTAAAGAAATGTATAGTTGATTGCAGCCTTTCTACGGTATCGTAGAAAAATGCGTAAGAAATTACCCATATATGGGTAATATGCAAACTCTAGAAAGCAAATAAAAGAAATATGAATAAAAAATAAAAAAGTTCTTAATTAAGTTTATAGTATTATGATGACACGAAAATGTAAGAATTTCCATGATAATTGTTATTCATATTTTGTGAAATAGGATGAAAAGGAGGATTTATCTTTTATCTTTTATTTATATTATTTTTATATTAGTACGACTATGGAACTCATAACCATTTTTCTTGGTCATCCTTTTCTGTTCCCTTCATTTGATCGTCGTTTTTTGTCTTAATGTGTGTGTGTGTGTGAGAGAGAGAGAGAGAGAGAGAGAGAGAGAGAGATGAAAAATCCATCTCATTTTTCCTGTCTTTTCTCGAACGGTTCCGAATTCATTTCCACTTCTTGCTTGGTTCTCAAACTTCTCGAGCATCAGATTTTTTTTCTTTATCTAATCGAACACGACTTTTATCCCAAAGTCGGATGGAATGCGCTGGGAATTTCTTGTCCATTAAAGATTGCATTGCAGAGTTTTAGGTTCCCGGGAGGCTTGTTCAGATGGATGTTTTGAAATAAAATGAGGGTTTAATTTTTGTATATTATGTAATTTAGTCTTCTGAAGGTCATTTGAAGATTTTGGTCAGTCTGATTATAAGTGACTTTGTTAATGGAGAACAACAATGAGAAGTCATGAGAGTTTCTGATCTTGAAGCTGAAATAGATAAACAGATATGCAGATAGATAAATAGACAGACATATATATGTA
Source organism: Macrobrachium nipponense (assembly GCF_015104395.2). Taxonomy (NCBI): domain Eukaryota; kingdom Metazoa; phylum Arthropoda; class Malacostraca; order Decapoda; family Palaemonidae; genus Macrobrachium; species Macrobrachium nipponense. Next base: position 22,342,439 of record NC_061106.1, read on the forward strand.
TATAAGACCAATGAATCTTGTGGGGTTACGCATAGCTACTATTGACTCAGACCTCAAAGACTGACGTATAAAATAAATGGCTGATTTGGTTTCCACAAACTAGGGCAACAACTGCTACGATATTCTACGTACTCATAAATTCTAATGGAGTCTGAAGTGAAGTCTACATGAAATAGTTCTTAGGAAAACGGACTGTAAACTGTCAGAGATCTAACTTTCTACTGATCCCTGGCACACCAGCTGAATTCTGGCCAAAGATGAACACTTAGTGGTAGAACGTCAAATCTCATCTTCGCTGAACGGTGGTTACTTTGGCTTGCTGTCTAAGCGTTACCTACTCAGCGGTGCTGGTACTAAACACCGTATGGTATATAAATGTAAAGTAGACGGCCGCGTGAATAGAGTATGCCCATAATTTGTCGACCACTCAATATTTAAATGGTTTTATATAATACTTTGATATCCGGCTGAATAGTGCTAAATACGGCGTCCCAAGGAGCTTCCTCCATGTTTAGTACTATAGTAGATTCACATCAACCGTGCATCTGTTGTCTAGGCCAGTCCCTTACGACGCTCCTGATTGGCTGTTGATAAGTCAGTCACACGGCTAGAAACTCTGTCTCTCTCGAGAGTTGACATAGGCAGCATGTATGTTCCACCTCTCCTACGCTATGACAGCCACGACGTGGATATCTTCGGCGATCTTTCTCGTGGATTTCATCTATTCTGTCATCGTGTATAAGAAATAGTCATCAGGAATACGACTACCTTAAGATGCAGAAGAAGAACTAGTTAATCATCGTTTGATTACTCTTTTTGCCATTTCTTCCAAGTCATAATTTGCAAGGTGCTTTCGTTAGCTGAGGTAAAGATCGGTCGTTAATTATGTATCATCGTATTCTGTTGTCCTCTTGATTTACCCAAGAGATTTAACGAGCTTTCGGCAAAGAAAGAAATTAGATATACTTAACCCTTAAACGCCGGAGCGGTAAATAAAAAAATGACTCCCGTATGCCGGAGGGGTTTGAGAGTGAGCGCGTAAGCGGAAAAAATATTTTTTTCAAAAAATCACAGCGCGCTTAGTTTTCAAGATTAAGAGTTCATTTTTGGCTCCTTTTTTTGTCATTGCTTGAAGTTTAGTATGCAACTATCAGAAATGAAAAAAATTATCATTATCATATATAAATAATGCGATATATGATAGCGCAAAAACGAAATTTCATATATAATTGTATTCAAATCGCGCTGTGCGCAAAACGGTTGAAGGTAACAAGTTACTTTTTTTTCGTTGTAATGTGCACTAAATTGCGATCATTTTGATATATAACACATTGTAAAACGATAAAAGCAACACAGAGAAAATATTATCACAAAATAATGCATGAATTCGTAACGCGCTTACGTAAACACATATTTTTTTCAAAAATTTCACAATAATCTAAATATTGTCCTAGAGACTTCCAATATGTTTCAGAATGAAGACAAATGATTGAATATTACTATACTGTAAGAATATTAGCTTACAAATGCAGTTTTCGACCATATCTGACGAGCTAAAGTTGACCGAATGTCGAATTTTTTATATATATATTTTTTTATATGCAATTATTTCGGAAATAAGAAAAGCTACAACTTTCAAATATTTTTCGTTTTATTCTACATGAAATTGCACACATTTTCATATATAAAACTCTATGAAATGCCTAATATGAAACGGAGCAAATATTCCGAGAATGGGACTTACGCATTTCGGAGATTTGTGGCGGAGAATCCGCGCGCGGAGGGAAGGAAAGTTTTTTTTTAAAATTCACCATAAATTTAAATATTGTGCTAGAGACTTCGAATTTGTTTCACGATGAAGATAAATGACTGAATATTACTAGACTGTAAGAGTTTTATCTTATAATTGCGTTTTTTCGAACCATTTCGGTAGAGTCAAATTGACCGAACGTGGTTTTTTTCTATTTATCGTGATTTATATGCAAATATTTCGAAAATGAGAATAGCTACAACCTTTCAACTATTTATTGTTGTTATATTATACATGAAATTGCGCACATTTTCATATATAAAACGTTATGTAACGGCTAATTTAAAATGGTGCAAACATTACCACAATCGCACGTATGATTTTTTCGGAAGAGTTACCGCGCGGACGTAAAGAAAATGTTATTTTTTTTCATAAATTCACCATAAATCGAAATATTGTGCTAGAGACTTCCAATTTGTTGCAAAATGAAGTTAAGTGCTTGAATATTACTAGAATATAGGCGTTTTAGCTTACAATTGCGTTTTTCGACCATTTCGGTAGAGTCAAAATTGACCGAAGGTTGAAATTTGTCACATCATTTTTTATATGAAAATATTTCAAAATTGATAAAAGCTACAACCATGGGTTGTTTTTAGTTGTTATGTGGCATGAAATTGCGCACATTTTCATATATAAAACTTTATGTAACGGCTAATTTAAAATGGTGCAAACATTACCACAATCGCATGTATGATTATTTTCGGAAGAGTTACCGCGCGGACGTAAGGAAAAAGTTTTTTCATAAATTCACCATAAATCGAAATATTGTGCTAGAGACTTCCAATTAGTTGCAAAATTAAGTTAAATGATTGAATATTACTAAATAAAAATAAGAGTTTTAGAGCTTACAAGTTGCGTTTTTCGAACATTTTTCGGTCAGAGTCAAAGTGTTGAACCGCAAGGTTGAAATTTTGGCACTTATCGTTATTTATATGAAAATATCTTAAAACTGATAAAAGCTACAATCATGAGTATTTTTTTGTTGTATTCTACATAAAAATGCGCACATTTTCATATATAATACTCTATGTAACGGCTAATTTAAAATGGTACAAAAATTATGTCAAAGTGACGAAATAATTTCAGAGATGTGTCACAGATACTTTTTAGTGCGGCAAGAAAGAAATTCGCGCTTGCGCGCCTGCGTAACGATTGTAAACAAAACTACACCTTGATCCGTGAACTCCCAGCATCCCCCAAGGCGCGTGATTCAAGAGTTTTCGGCTGGTAGGCCTAAAAGTATTTTTCCGCGAATTTTTAAAAATACTTTTGTATGTCGACGTAAAATACGTCCATTCGGCACCCGAGAGACAAAAAAGGTCGACGTAAAATACGTCCAGTCAGCGTTTAAGGGTTAAGAACAAGATATCGACGTCCTAATGTATAGACTTGATAAAATGCAACCCTTGAGTTCACTGATTATTTAGTGTTGACCATTTTTTCCCCCACTTACACCAGTATATGTCATTCTCTCCTTTCCCAAATCATATTTTAAGGATTTCATAGAAATTGAGGAGAAAATTATAAAGGGTTTATATTTTGCGAGATTGAAACTGAGCCAGAAAATCGAGTTAGAAAGCTTTCATCAGAAAAGTAAAAAAAAAAAAAGTCTTTCCTGTTCATTTCTACAGGCAGACAGTTATATAAATTTATATGTGTAGCTATATATATATATATATATATATATATATATATATATATATATATATATATATATATATAGATATATCAAATTCTTATGGATTATGATAGAGGGCTGATAAATGTTTCGATACACGCTCATGTATATTTATGAATTTGCAAGTCTACGTTGTGAGCCAACTTTAAATATTTGCATTCTAATTACGAGTAAACTTAGGTTTATTCACGATGCACCCTACCCTTGCATGACCCCAAATATGCTGAGCGAAAAAAAAAAGATATCCTTTGTTATAACTGCTTATTCATGATTTACAGAGACTTTCATTACCGCCTTGAGTCTTCGCAATTTCCTCTGTGGGAGCAATAACATGCTTTATGACAGTTACACTCGTGATTATAGCCTCGAAGCATGAAGCAAATAGAAGGAAAAGCCTTAATCCTAGTTTGTTCTTCTTTCCCTTACCCAGATCCCCTTTACGCTCTCGTCTCTAGCTGGAATTACAGATGTGCAGCTTTTCTTTAAGGACTCCATCTCCGCTTGGAGCGACATTATAGTGGAATACGATCTTGGGCTACGCGTAATTACGAAGAGGAATAACGAGAGGGAAATCTCTGATCTAAATCACAGCCTGCGGGTAAATGGACAGTCGGTAAAAAAAAAGTGAAGTACGACGCAAGCATCCTGTTCTTTGTCATAATGTCATTTGTGTCGTGTATCCTCA